>NW_005843034.1:318299-340973 GCF_000455745.1 Alligator sinensis
TTACACTAGCAACTCGGATACACACACGTTCAAAATAACCAGTCTAGGTTCATGCACACCTATTGTCAGTTTAAGCCCATACACGCTACACACAGCAGATTTAGACAGAATCAGTTACCAGTTACCAACACCTGCACATCCAATACACATACGTGGATTACTAATTCATATACCCCCCCCAACACACACACACACTCTGATATCTATTTATGTGTATATATATGTGTATTCACTAATTCACACACATACCACCCACCTACACATACACACAGGTGAGTTCCTAAGTTGGGTGTTGTGATATGTATGTATGCATGTGTTTGGTGTACTTGGGATACCTGGGGAGAGAAGGTAAGAAAGTAGAAGTGTAGGGAGTTAAAGTTACTGGAAATGAAAGTCACTGGGACCGGGATTAGAACCGTGCGGGGGGGGAAGCCTGAAAACAGAGAGACGGACAACAGAAAATCACAGGAAAAGCAGCAGGCAGCAGGGACAGCAGGAAAGCAAGAAGAGGCTGAGAGGTGACAGAAAAGGGGAGATGGATTTGGGAGGAGATTGGGAAACTAGCAGAGAGGGTGGGAACTGGAGCTGAGAAAGAGAGAGAGAGAATGAGGCTGGAATTTAAGATGGGGAAGGGACTGGGATTCAGTAAAACATGACCCAACTTGGGGTTGCAAATGACAGTGGTTTTATTGAACAGAGGAGATGGTGACACAATGCCAAATTGGTTCCCTTGCACACACCCCCACCCCTACCCACCCACCCACCCACACACACACACGCACAAAATGGCAGCAGGGGTTAAAGAGGCTTGGTGCAGGGGCTGAAGTCCACTGAAGTCCAGGAGGAGACAGAGAGAGAGAGTCCAAATTGTAGGAGGAGGTGTGCAGGTAATATCTACCTATCCAGTCTGGAAGGGGTCCTTGTCCAGTAGGTGTTGTCCAGAGGGGGGTCGCTGGCAGGGCCTCTGGGTGAATAGGTAGTGTGGCATGGTGTTGGTCCAGATGGAAATGGTGTTCCCACTGGGTCTGTCTTCACTGGCCCTTTTTATAGGGGCAGACCTTGTGTGACCCTAGTGACAGGAGGCATGCCTAGGTAAGGGTCAACCCCTGGCGTACTGAGCATGTGTGCTTCATGCAGGGATGTGCAGTTTTGGGTTTCTGTAATGGTGAGAGTTGCTGTTTTCTTTCAAATGCTGGTCTTGTCTCTGTTCCTGGGTGAGGTCCGTGGTTCCTGGGTGAATCAATGCGAGGTGATGGCCCAGTCATTACAGGCCATTCAGTAGAGGCCTGCTACCATTGTATTTCAGTCATTCCCAATCACACTCATTCATCGGGGAACCAATTTACATGGTAGGGGTATGTGACTGATACAGTTGCAACATGGGATGCCCAGGCAGAGGACAGAAGATGAAGACCTGACACACAAAATGGAAACTTGACATGACTTTGGTTCATTTACAAACACAGGCCTAAACCATACAATATCCATATGAAACAATAAAAATCAATACAAAAATGGTAATAATACAATATACAGCAGTAAAAATCAATACAAACCTACTAACAATACAATATAAAACGGTGGATATCCAAAACCAAAAACTTGCTACCAAAATAAAAATGTTTTAAAGCTTATCCTAAGTCTGAGCTCACTTATACTTATCTATAGGGAATAGAGAGGGAGAGAAAAAGTCAGAAATGTTTGGGGAAAGGGGAGGGAATGCATTTTAAAATAAAGGAAAAAAAATATTAGTTTCTGATTCTTCATTAAAAATAGGTAGTGTTTTCCTGTCATATATGGCTACCACATTTTCCCCAGGCTCCTTCCATAGTGCAACTAATACGTTGTGACAGTTTTCTGGCCGGTATCTTGAATCTGAATATCTGATATTCATTCATATGTCAGGAATTGATTAGCCCCTAAATAGAGGTCATGATCTTTTAGGAAGCAGCTGAAGTAGGTAAAGAAGTAAGACAAAAATATCTAAAAGAAAAAAGTTAGGCAGTCAAGAAACCAAAGCAAAGCAAATCAGTGGTAACTGATATAAAATGTGCCTAGGTGGGAGACTACACCTGATATACTTTAATGTAGATCTGAGATGCAGATGCTTTCACTTTGTGTTACTTGTTTGTGCCTTGCTCCTTGTCTTTTAGTGTGGCAGTCTCTAGAGGCCAAGCCAGTTAGTTCTCTGCTCTGTTTGTTAGCTGGTTCCTTAGTGTCCTGTATCATCTTTCTATCTTCCTCCTGGTTTATTCTTCTGCCAGTTGTACTAAAGCTTTGAGAGTACTCTATCTATGTTTTATTCAAGTTGATGCACTATGCCAGTAGTGCTCAACCTTTTTTCCCAGCGGGCAAGGCAGTGCCTGGGCTGACTGCAGGCCTGATGGTGGTTCTGATCCAGCACCCAGGGCTAGCACAGCAGCTACCATTTGGCTATGTGGGTAGGGAGTGGGGGAGGCGGGGGGCAGCTCTGCCTGAGCCTGGTCCCACAAGGGGGTAAGGGGGTTCACCTGGCCTCCACAGGCAGGCAAGGGGGTAGGAGGGAAAGGGACCTGACCTGGCCCTTCAGGGAGGGAGTGGGGCATGGTCCAACCCCTCGGTGAAAAGGGGCCTGGCTCCATAAGGGGAAAAAGGGCGTTGCCCAGCCCCTGTGGAGAAGGGGGCGTTTTCTGGCCTCACAGCACCCCTGTACTATGCACATTATTGTAGTGTTCAAGCATGGCCTCTTCCTTTCTTTCTTTTATACGTGCCACCCTTTTTGTAATAGTCCCAGACAGTGTAACTTTCTGCTTTCCATATATACTTAAGTGGCCTCATTTTACTGTGTGTGTTTGTATTTACTACTTGCTATCAGCCACAGGTTCCTGATAGGCTGTTATTTCCTAACTTGAATAGATATATATATACTGTGACATGCTTTCCACACAGTGGCCTCTTTCTGCAAAGACAGCTGCCTGAGTTTGGTTTTAAATTGGCTAAGTTGGGAGCAGTTACCTTAATATTTGTGCTGTGGTGTTAAATGGTTAATATAATCAATATGAAGCATTGCCATATATCCTAATCTCCTTTCACAATTTATTTTTGGTAAATATAACTTAAAAAAAATCAGACTCTTGCTACAGATTCAGAATTGTTTTGGATAATTCCAGGTGTTTAGGTCTTTTTGATTTCTATATTCTTTCTTTGAATTTTAGAAAAGGAGCCTTAGAAAAGGAAGAATCAGTCTTCAGTAAGGGGAGATGCTCAATTTTTAAGGAATTGAGAATGGAATGAGAGTAGTACTGTTTGGAATATTACACATTTTAAAAATGTTTTTAGGGATCTACAGTAAGCCAGCTAATTAATATTGGTTGGTTTCAAATTACCACCTGTAACTAATCTACAGAAGAAAACTATTCAGTGGTTATTGTAGTGATTAATTAAGATTTCTTAGCTAGTTCATAATCAGAGAAACAGGGACATTTTTAAGTAGCAGGATTTGCAAGTTTAGTTCCATTAAAAAAAAAAAAAGTCCCCTAGCTTTATTAAATAGTAAATTCTGTATATATTTGAAAGAAAGTGTGTATTTACTACTCCTTATGATAACCTCCAGTTCATACATTCCAAGTAGTTGTGGTTTCCCTCTGAAACAGCTAAGATGAGAGCCACCTAAGTGCAAGACCTTAGGCAAGAAGAAACAGCTAAGATGAGAGCCACCTAAGGGCAAGAAAAAGACTTTCAGCTACTTTACAGGATTTTATCGTCTGTTGCAAGGAAGGTGAGGTGAAAACAGTCAGGGAGATAGATGAATGTGAATGTTACAGGACTTGCAGAAGGCAGGGTAGAGATGCACCCTATAGATTGACTAACTCAGAGATGCATAAGCTTTCATGAGTCCAAACTGACTTCATCACATGATGCCTGATGAATTGCAGTCATAGATTCATGTACAAGTTATCCAGCAATAAGGTTGACAGCCAACAGTCTGCTTTAACCCTGTATTTCTTGTCCTTTTGTTCTACCTTAATATCCCACCAATTCTACTTTTCTGACATCTTGGAGAACTACAAGAAAGGTGTTTTTCTGGTACATTTTTTGTTTGTTAATTTGGGGCTGATCAAAAAGCCCCACTTAGATCAATAGGAGTCTTCCTATTGACTTCAGTGGACCTTGGACATTTTTGCAATAAAGCGTTGATTCAAGAGTTGCGCAAAATATAGTTGTAGTATCACAACAATGCCTGCTCAGGAACAGAGTCAAAACACCTTTGGAGAAATAAGCACTGCCTCTCTCTACTATCATATGGTTTCTTGATGGGTTTGGTTTTGTGAGTAAATCAAAATGTTAATACTAATTACTGAATACTAATACTGACTCACTCCTTCCATCATCCTTTCTGACTTGAAATTCAGTAGGAGATTGTATGTTCCAAACACTTAACAGCACCTTTCTAAGTAGTAAGTATGATGTTGTTTCTCCTTTTTGTTTTTTCTTAAAAACTCTTTTAATTTTTAAAGGAATTCCTTGAACTACAGGACAAAAACCGACAGTTGAAAAAGTTATGTCAGGATCAAGAAGCAGCCCTCCAAGAACTTGCCTACAAGCTTAGCGAGTAACTTGTTTTTTCTTGTGATTTTTGTAATTTTAAATTAAGATACAGTTAAGAAACACAACTGTGCAACTACCGCTTGAATATATAAAGTCGGACTGTGCTATCTAACTTGTTTTGAATGAAGCTCTATACCAAGGGTCAGCAACCAGCAGCATGTGTGCCAGAGTATGGCACGCAAGGCCATTTTGCTTGGCATGTCACAGCTGGGCCGGGCTCTGGGCAGCTGCTGCCAGCCATGGACCCCAGACTGCTTGCAGCAAATGGCGAGGAGGCTGCAAGCCCTGCTGCAAGCAGCCCAGGCTCTATGGCAGGCAGCTGTTGCCCAGAGTCCAGGCTGGATGCGGCAGGCAGCCAAGAGGCTGCAAACAGTAGTACTGGGCTCTGGAGCCATGAATAGGCTTTGTGGTGGCAGCTGCACATGTGCTTCGGGGAATACGGCTGAGAAGGCTGGGGGCAGTGCAACCCCAGCCCTTTGCCTGTCATGCACCCCAAGGCATGCATTTAGCTGCTGCCACCACAGAATCGGTGCCAGGGCTCCGGACCCTGGTGCAGCTGTTTGCAGCCTCCCAGCTGCCTGCTGCAGTTGACCAGAGCCCAGGCCAGCAGTCTGCTGGCAGCGTGCAAATAGCTGCACCAGGCTCCACCTGGCTCTGTGGCAGCTGCACATATGCCTTGGGGTAGATGGCAGGGGAGGTGTTGTGCTGCCCTGGGCCCCTTACTGGCCATGCGCCCTGAGGTGCACGTGCAGCTGTCACTGTCACGGAGCCTGGCTGGAGCCTGGTACAGCTGTTTGCAGCCTCCTTGCTGCCTGCCACAGCCAGCTCAGGCTCTGGGCAGCTGCAGGAGGCAGCAGAGAGGGTGCAAATAGCTGCACTGATGTCTAGAGTCCTGACACTGGCTCTGCGATGGCAACGGTTGCACACCCACCTCGGAGCATGTGGCAGGAAAGGAGCTGGGGCAGTGCAACCCCAGTCCCTTCCCTACTGTTTGCCGAGAGGTGCACATGAACCTGCTGCCAGCAGTGAGGATTGGGCCCCTTGCAGCTCCTCTGCCATCTGCCTCTGGCATGCCAAGTTGAGGGCATGGGTCAAACTTGGGATGTTTATAGTGCTTCGGCCAAAAAATGTTGCTGACCCCTACTCTGTACAAATGTTCCTAGTTAGGTCCAGCTCTGCCAGCACACTTAACATATTTACCATCACCTAAGGCAGAGGAGGCTAACCTTTTTGATAGATGTGCCACAAATTGTCCTTGTGCCATCTCTGAGTTTTTTCCGTTTACTCTTTTAAGGAGATCTTTCTCTTACATGTTATACAAGCAGAGTAGTTTCATAGTCTTTAATCCCATTTGTACTAATGAGTGCATATACATGTGCGCCTTACTGCAGAGTTGACTAATTAGCTCTGCAGTAAAGCATCACCATCTACAGTATTAGGGTGCAGTAGATTAATTAACTGCACCCTAAGATAGTTCTGTCAGGGACAGTACTACCTTATGGCACAGTTACTGCACCAAAGCAGACGTGGACAGTGACTGGGGCTGGCTGGGGCATGAGGGTGCAAAAGTGCAGGGGTTACCAGTTGTCTATCCCTGCATTTTAGCACCCTCAGGCCTCAGCCATCCTGTTGCCGGCACCTGCAACCTGGGGCTGACCCGTCTGAGTCCCCTGCCAGCCTGAGGCTGCTCCACCCTGGCTCAAACTGCCATGGTCCTGAGCATAGCATCTGCATGCACGCCCTGGACCATAGCAGTTTGAGCATCTACATGTCATTAAGGTGCTGTGATAAACTCCAGTGCAAACTGTGCCAGAGTTTGTCACATCGCCTTAATCAATGGCATGTGTAGATGCACCCAGTGGTATTGGACCAGTGTCACTGTTCACTGTATAGATGGTCTGCAACTGTTTAAAACAGTGCCTGCACTAGTGAGATTTAAGTCTTGTAGTTCCAGACCTCAGTTTCTACATGTGTTGTATGTCAGCTACGAGACTTCCATGTATATGTAGTGATATTTGTTCAAATTTCCCTGGTCCTGACAAGTCCTAAACGTATTGCCATCATTTAAAAAGATCACAATGCCTTTGGGGAAAGATTCTGTTTGTGTAAGGTGTGGGGCAGAACAGGGCCTTGGTCTTGATTGGGCTTTCTGACTCTTCCCACAACATAACTTATCAACTAGAGGTTAATCAGAATGTGCCTTTAAAGTTCTTAAAGGTTGCAGTTCTTTTAAGTGTGTCAACAATGTGCTGCAGTTAACTGTGCCCAATAAATATCTAATGTATGTATAATCTTGTAATCTCTTTAGAGCCAAGCTTAAAATAGAAGATATAAAAGAAGCCAACAAAGCATTGCAGGTTAGTAAGATATGGGGCATATAAAGGCTGTTTTTTATTTCTCTTTTAAAGAAGCAGCCCTCCAAGAACTTGCCTACAAGCTTAGCGAGTAACTTGTTTTTTCTTGTGATTTTTGTAATTTTAAATTAAGATACAGTTAAGAAACACAACTGTGCAACTACCGCTTGAATATATAAAGTCGGACTGTGCTATCTAACTTGTTTTGAATGAAGCTCTATACCAAGGGTCAGCAACCAGCAGCATGTGTGCCAGAGTATGGCACGCAAGGCCATTTTGCTTGGCATGTCACAGCTGGGCCGGGCTCTGGGCAGCTGCTGCCAGCCATGGACCCCAGACTGCTTGCAGCAAATGGCGAGGAGGCTGCAAGCCCTGCTGCAAGCAGCCCAGGCTCTATGGCAGGCAGCTGTTGCCCAGAGTCCAGGCTGGATGCGGCAGGCAGCCAAGAGGCTGCAAACAGTAGTACTGGGCTCTGGAGCCATGAATAGGCTTTGTGGTGGCAGCTGCACATGTGCTTCGGGGAATACGGCTGAGAAGGCTGGGGGCAGTGCAACCCCAGCCCTTTGCCTGTCATGCACCCCAAGGCATGCATTTAGCTGCTGCCACCACAGAATCGGTGCCAGGGCTCCGGACCCTGGTGCAGCTGTTTGCAGCCTCCCAGCTGCCTGCTGCAGTTGACCAGAGCCCAGGCCAGCAGTCTGCTGGCAGCGTGCAAATAGCTGCACCAGGCTCCACCTGGCTCTGTGGCAGCTGCACATATGCCTTGGGGTAGATGGCAGGGGAGGTGTTGTGCTGCCCTGGGCCCCTTACTGGCCATGCGCCCTGAGGTGCACGTGCAGCTGTCACTGTCACGGAGCCTGGCTGGAGCCTGGTACAGCTGTTTGCAGCCTCCTTGCTGCCTGCCACAGCCAGCTCAGGCTCTGGGCAGCTGCAGGAGGCAGCAGAGAGGGTGCAAATAGCTGCACTGATGTCTAGAGTCCTGACACTGGCTCTGCGATGGCAACGGTTGCACACCCACCTCGGAGCATGTGGCAGGAAAGGAGCTGGGGCAGTGCAACCCCAGTCCCTTCCCTACTGTTTGCCGAGAGGTGCACATGAACCTGCTGCCAGCAGTGAGGATTGGGCCCCTTGCAGCTCCTCTGCCATCTGCCTCTGGCATGCCAAGTTGAGGGCATGGGTCAAACTTGGGATGTTTATAGTGCTTCGGCCAAAAAATGTTGCTGACCCCTACTCTGTACAAATGTTCCTAGTTAGGTCCAGCTCTGCCAGCACACTTAACATATTTACCATCACCTAAGGCAGAGGAGGCTAACCTTTTTGATAGATGTGCCACAAATTGTCCTTGTGCCATCTCTGAGTTTTTTCCGTTTACTCTTTTAAGGAGATCTTTCTCTTACATGTTATACAAGCAGAGTAGTTTCATAGTCTTTAATCCCATTTGTACTAATGAGTGCATATACATGTGCGCCTTACTGCAGAGTTGACTAATTAGCTCTGCAGTAAAGCATCACCATCTACAGTATTAGGGTGCAGTAGATTAATTAACTGCACCCTAAGATAGTTCTGTCAGGGACAGTACTACCTTATGGCACAGTTACTGCACCAAAGCAGACGTGGACAGTGACTGGGGCTGGCTGGGGCATGAGGGTGCAAAAGTGCAGGGGTTACCAGTTGTCTATCCCTGCATTTTAGCACCCTCAGGCCTCAGCCATCCTGTTGCCGGCACCTGCAACCTGGGGCTGACCCGTCTGAGTCCCCTGCCAGCCTGAGGCTGCTCCACCCTGGCTCAAACTGCCATGGTCCTGAGCATAGCATCTGCATGCACGCCCTGGACCATAGCAGTTTGAGCATCTACATGTCATTAAGGTGCTGTGATAAACTCCAGTGCAAACTGTGCCAGAGTTTGTCACATCGCCTTAATCAATGGCATGTGTAGATGCACCCAGTGGTATTGGACCAGTGTCACTGTTCACTGTATAGATGGTCTGCAACTGTTTAAAACAGTGCCTGCACTAGTGAGATTTAAGTCTTGTAGTTCCAGACCTCAGTTTCTACATGTGTTGTATGTCAGCTACGAGACTTCCATGTATATGTAGTGATATTTGTTCAAATTTCCCTGGTCCTGACAAGTCCTAAACGTATTGCCATCATTTAAAAAGATCACAATGCCTTTGGGGAAAGATTCTGTTTGTGTAAGGTGTGGGGCAGAACAGGGCCTTGGTCTTGATTGGGCTTTCTGACTCTTCCCACAACATAACTTATCAACTAGAGGTTAATCAGAATGTGCCTTTAAAGTTCTTAAAGGTTGCAGTTCTTTTAAGTGTGTCAACAATGTGCTGCAGTTAACTGTGCCCAATAAATATCTAATGTATGTATAATCTTGTAATCTCTTTAGAGCCAAGCTTAAAATAGAAGATATAAAAGAAGCCAACAAAGCATTGCAGGTTAGTAAGATATGGGGCATATAAAGGCTGTTTTTTATTTCTCTTTTAAAATGCACAACAGTAGATTTTTCTCCAAAAATGAGGGCATATGATAGATTGTAATTTGTATGTTCTTAGCCTCCAGTGAGAGACAGAGGTGTACAGTTGCTTCTGATTGATTTTTGTATGGGATGTTGCTATAGCCCCTTGATTTTTATTTGTAACTTGCTACCAAAAGGTATGCTAGGTCTTTTTTGGTCAAAAGGGTATATTGTTATATGAAATCATTTTCTTAGTTTAAAATCATGTTAAAAATCGAATTAAAATTTTGTGCAGATTATTTAGTTTTAAGCAGTATTATTATTAAATTTATTTTGTGGTCTGTGATCAATATGGATTTAATTATAATAGGAGTAATATAAACATTTTTATAAATAAACCTAGTGAAACATTCCTGGAGCTTCTTAGTTTTAGAAGTGGGAAGCCATAATGGGTTTACCACTGAAGCTTTTTGTGGTGGAGATCCAGAGTTGCCAAACCCAAACTTTTTTTTGTTTACTGACAGTTTTCAAACTTTACTACCAACCAAACTTTTTGCCGACATGCTTTTACTTTTAGTAAAGAAAAAAGAAGAAGTCTTAGGTTGGCAACCCTGCATGACTGCAGCAGTGCTTTTACACTGTGCTGCCCTCCTACCCCCAGGGTCCTACTGACTCGCCTGACTGTACCCTGAGCCATGCCGCACCCTCAGCCTGATCCTGTTCTCCCTGTCCTAGCACAGATCCCACTGCCACCTCTTCCCTCTGTCCCTCCAACCCCGCAGCTTTGTCTCTGTCAGGGTGGGAGGGTAGAAGGAACTACAGATGCTCAGGGTAGAAAGAACTACAGATGCTCCAGTGGGCCAGAAAGCCCTGACAGACAGGGCTCTGAGCCCTGACAGACAGGGCTCTGAGCACACTGCTCAGTGCTTAGGGCTCTGAGCAGTGCTCCCACTTAGACACCAGGTAATGATACTCTGCTCTGCCCAGCATCAACATTTGAATCTAGCCTCATTCCAACAGGGATCTTGAACTGAGCTCAGTGTTTCTTTGCTTTTTATGGATAGCTCAACTTTTCTTACAAACATCACAGATAAGCATTTTTAGGCTGCAGTTGTTGTTGGTTTTTTTTTTTTGTTTGTTTGTTTGTTTTTTTTGTTTTTAAGGACTGTCCATAAATTTATGGACAGTTGGCAACCCTGTGGAGAGCAACATTTTCTTTGTATAGCAGTTCTGCTCCTTGACCTGGGGCTCCTAAACACTGCTACAATATAAATAATTATTATGATAACACAACCACTTGGGTGAAATGCTCTCAGAAAGATTACACTTGTCCCCTTTTGAGGCTGAGCGAGGACATATTCATCGTTCATTTGACCAAAAAGAAATTGAAGCTGCTTAATGCTGTTATCCTTCTTACCTGTCTAAAGGATGTGATGGTCTGCTGGAATGGGTCTGGGAGCTCTCTCTCCTGTTCCCAGCCCTGTTTCTAGCAATCTTTGCAGTCTTAAAAAGTCACTGCTTCTCTCCTCTTTCATTCCCTTTGTCTATCTTGCAAATTTAGACAGTGCAAGGTCTTTTGGAGCAATTTCTTTCTCTTACAATTTGTTCTGGCAGTGTCTATCATAATGTGGCACCAACATCTATTAGGGTCACAAGGCACAATCACATAAATAATAAATTGTGCTTATCTTGAGGACTCTTATCCACTGCAATGCAAAGTTGGCTTGTATCATGTATTCTCATCTCTAATTGATATCTAAAAACTTGTTTTCTCCCAACTCCAGGGGCAAGTTTGGCTGAAAGATAAAGAAGCAACACATTGCAAATTATGTGAAACAGAATTTTCTCTTTCCAAAAGGAAGGTAAGCTTGGGAAAGAAATATCAATTCCCATTCTTTAAAAGTTACATGAAATGAACATTAAATTTAGTATCCTTAGAGGTGCAGCAGTCTCAGCCAGAAATCAAATGCAGTTATTTAAGGGATGCTTACATTTGAACTTCTCTGGCTTTCTTGATGTGCAAGTACACATTCAAACCGTGATCCTACGAGGTGCTCTGTGTGGGCAGAATCTTGCGCCACAAAGTTTTGTCCATGAAGTGCATGTTGTTAACCTTTTGAAATTTTCATGGCCTCAGATAAATTCTGGCTTTGGAGCTGGTATAGCCAGTCAAACATGTGAGTGCTATATTTAGGATATGTTAGCTGTACATATTTATACAGTGGACTAAGAAAATATGAGTTCATATCCTGACACTATTGTAAGAGACTGTAAAATTAATTCCCATACTGGAAAATTAATTTGTGTGCACCTGCTTTTTCTAAAAATTAATCTTAACTATTTAATTTTTTTGTGTTACATCCTGTTAGCTACAGATTCTCGATGGATCATTTCATTTTCAAATCAAATTCAGATTTGACTTCTTCAAATGCAAGCAAAATAATTTCTTGCATGTTGTTTTACAGCAGAGGTGTTAAATTCCATTGGTCACCCATGCCAGACCTGGACTGTGGGGCTCCGCATGGGCTAGAACCCCAGGGCCAGAGGATACAGCTCTGTGGGCTGTATCTTTGACACCCCTGCTTCACAGCATGTGATGCTGCATTCTCATGTCTTGAGGAACACATTCAGATCTTAGAGTTTGTGTTTTTGCCTTGATATTTTAGTAGTTATTCACCTAGGACAGCCTACTGTGTAGCTTGTCTTAGTAGAGCACAGTGGGTAGGTGATTTAGGTGGCTTGTGCTGTCATCTTTACAAAACTGAAATTAGGTTTCTGATACAGTCTTAAAGATGGCTTTCCAACATTTTTTGGTGTGTATATTTAATAATGGCTGATTGTCAAATATATAGCGCATTTTAGTGGATGCTTTAAAGTAACTTTTTGTTTCTCTGCTGCTATTTAGCATCACTGTAGAAACTGTGGTGAAATTTTCTGTAACGCCTGCTCTGACAATGAGCTGCCTTTGCCGTCCTCGCCAAAGCCTGTCCGAGTCTGTGATTCCTGTCATGCATTACTTATACAGAGGTGCTCTTCCAACCTTCCATAAAATTCCTTTACAAAATGCTTCTGAAATTTTGCTGCTTGACAAATCATGTAAAAAGATCTAATGTAAAGTATTTTTGTGTGTGCTCCTGGAATTCAGATGAGCGGTCCAGTTTGGGGTTTTCAAAGCCTATGAACAATGGTGTTAAATAGCCATTTCTAGTTGAAGCTGATTGGGAAATGAGTGCCGAACACCCTGAGACTCCTTTAAAGAACCCATATTTAGAATTAGATTCTAATACTTGACCCTAACAGGCTGCTTAGGAAGGAAAGCTTAGATATAGTTTTAGTGTAAAGAGTATTTCATATTGAAGCTTTCCTTCAGCAGCTCCGTTTCTTACCAAAGTATAGACAATAGAATTTTATTTTGAATAACTAATTCAAATTACATCACAAATTAAACCATTTTGGTAATATATTTTAAAAATCCAGTTTGATTTAATTATTAGCCTTGAGTATTTTGCACAGTTCATGTTTTTAGTTAGTTAGTTATTTTTAAAATGCTGGGCTAAGTTATGTGCCATATGTCTAATAGCCAAAACTACACTCAGATATATGCAGTCAATGGGAATTGCATACATATGTCTAGGGGAAGAAATTACAAATTTCGATTATTCATTAGCCTCAATTATTTATTTACATGGTTCATATTTTTATCTAATTTTTCATTTTTAAAAAGCTTCTAATAGCCAAAATTATATTCAGATGCATGAAAGGAACTCTCAGCAAAGTGCATAAGAGATGCACATGTATATCTGGTGGCAAAATTATAGATTATTCATAAGTCTACATTACTTGTTTGCCATGTTGCATTAGAGAGAAAAATCAGGCCTGCAAACATGCAACACTACATTTAATTTCTTAGTAATGCAGCTCTTCTAATAAGTATGTTTAAGCTACAGATTTCTGAGACAAACAGAACAGTTACATCATATTGAAAAATCATCACCTTAAGTTTAATGTGTTCATACATGTGAACTGCATTTTTGTTTTGTACTTGCTTAGACATATATTTTTTCTTTTCTTAATGGTTACAGGCTATCACAAAGATTTGTTTACTTTTAATTATTCAGTGGAAAATGTAAGAATCCAGAACTTTTTAGCAGCATTCCATCTGTTTTTAACATTCCAGCATCTAGTATACATTATATATTAATTCATTAACACAGTATTATGCCTCTAAATAACATCCTGCTGTTCCTGTTATCGTGACAATATTGCCAACCTCAATCATTCAAAAATATATGAGTTAAACATCAGAAATAATGAAACTACCATAAGTAACGATTTGTTTAAAAAACTGCCCAGTTAGGACCTCTTTTTAGTTACCTGTTTGTTTCTGGGCTAATAGAATGCACTTGGGTCACATTTTCAAGCTTTCTCTGCCATTGTGAAGAGTAACAACTTTCTTTGTTTGAAATAAAACTTCTACATAAATAACTCCAGAAGCTGGGGCTTTAAGAAAACACCACAGATTCTGAGAAACACGATAAAATTGCAAGAGATGGCAACATGCCATGCAAAATATGTTGAAACCAAATGATTTATATGAAAATTTACTAGAAACAAAAATGTCATAAAACTGCACATGAAATACATATTAGCCTTGGCCTAAGAATGAGTTTCAGTAGAACTATGGAAAAATGGATTTTAGTTAGCAGGTCAACTTAGAAAGGGATTCCCCTTAGTTTAAAAATACTTAAAAATAATGAGCTGTACTAAAATGATAGATGGTAAAGAGGTATAATATTAACACAGAGAATGTCATACTTAATGAGTTGATCACCTGTTTATTATGTGGTAGTGACAATTATTTAATTAAAGTTGCATGAGAACTTCTGTTCTAATCCCGATTTTCACTTTTAAAAAAAACTTTTATGCTCAACTTGTGAGTTGAAATTTTTTAGTTCAAGGTAATTCCTTAATGGGAAGTTTGAGCAGAAACAGTGTGGCCAGTTATTAATTGTGAGCATAACTTTTCCAAATTATGAGGGAAAAAAAGTGCAAGGTTTTTTAAGAAAAAAAGTTAAATATGGGGAAGCAGTAATCATCACTGAAGCAGTGCTCAACCTTGTTCTGGAACAAATTGGTTTCTGTATGACCAAATGTAAAATTATGTGCCTAGCTTGTTAAATATTAGTTTAAAGGACAAATTGCTCAGTTGTGTTTTGATGATTTGGCTTCACAGTTAGCCCCTTAAATTGCTGTGAGATGGTAAGGAGAAATGGTACTTGAGTACGAGGTCCTGTGCAGATGTTCACATGAGGGATCTAAAGAAGGCCTCCTGTAGATCTTATAATCTCAGCTATATCTGTATGCCTCACTTACTTCTGTGCCTTGCAGGCCCTCATGAACCCTTGAATTAGCCTCTTCCTTTAGGCTTTGTTGTTCACTTGGCTGGTGAAGGGTCTTAGCTTTGTCAGAATAAATGCTGTGCTTCTGAGGAGCTGAAGAACTTCAGTAGTCCTGAGCTTCTTGTAGCTGTGGAGATGCAAAGGAGAGTGGCTCCTTCTCATGTGTTCTAAGAGATGAGTCTGTGTTATGTCTAGGCAAGCTGACCTGGCCTGTGTATGCAGATATATGTGCTCACTGCTCTTGGGAGGGCAGTTTCACTGAAAAGCAGCTCTGAAAAAAATGTTATGTGACTATGTAATTGTGTGTATATGTTATGGTACAGACTAAAGGATTAGATTTAAGATTGAATGTGAATCCTTAACATTATCATTTTCTGATTGTTTTTGACTGCTTAAACATGGGACCTTAATGCCTTATATGAATGCCATTGTTACAGTGCTAAAACTTGCCCTTAATTAAAAAAAAAAATTATATCATAACTTCCAGTTTGGTTGAGAAAATTTAAATCTAAAGAAGAGTTTATACTCTGATAGTATTGGGGACAGTATTGTTGTGTAGGAGCTAAATAAAAAGGTGAGACCTGAACTGTGTCTAAATTGTTACATTTAGAAGAACCATTTCTAGACAGAAAATTTTATCACATTGTCTAGATTAGTACATTTGCACTAACATTCCCCCCTACACCCCTGGCCAGATACAGACCATGTGGTTCGTTTTGGTCTGGATCTAGACTGCAAGGAGCATAGTGGACCAGATCCAAAACCACCTCTGGTGGCAAGGCAGACAGCAGCTGTGTTAACTGTTGTGGGTGCCCCAGTCACTGTGTTGGCTGAGGGAGGTGTGGGGATTAATTTAACCATTGCTTGCTCTACAGCTACTGAAACATATCTCTAATAGGATTCTGTACACTAATATTTGGTAGTGGACTCCACCTCTACATGCCACATCCCAACATTTCCAGCCCCTCCAAACTGGATGACAGCTCCATGGGCTGGATCACTGACACCTTAGTACTGAAGTGTTATACAACAGAAATTGTTACAACAGTATTGTTTATTATAAAGATCAATTGCAATCTGTGGATTTAGGAGCATTTGTCAGAATATGAGGTCCCTTAAAATAAAAAGTCTTGTCTTGTAGTACAGAGAGTGTGTTTCCAGACAGCAGACTGGATTCTCCACTGTGTCTTGTCCTTTCTGAATGACAGGGCAGTGGTTTTCAACCTTTTTTCATTTGCAAACCCCTAAAAAATGTTGAATGGAGGTACAGACCTCCTTGAATTGTAAATGTGGGTATTCATGTACTTTTAATTGACCATAGTTATCTTTTGTGGATCTCTTAGACATAGTCGGCAGACCCCCAGGGGTCCGCAGGCCACAGGTTGAAAACAACTGTACTAGGGCTAAGGGATCTTAAACCATTGAGCCAGTATAGCTAGGTGTACAGTAGCACTCCACAAAGAGGGCATGACTGCCTCATGGCTGCTAGGAGGAGTTGGTAGCTTGCTCAGCTTTTCTAGGGACTGGGGGTACAAGAAAGGAGATAGATCCAGAATTGGAGTCAGATAGCTGTACTTAGTTCTTTGTAATACCCCTCCTCAGCATTGCTTATCACTTTAATTTGGCATAGCTAAGAATCTAGATCCCAGTTAGCTAATGAGAACTCTCAGCCAGATGGGGAGTACCTGGTCCCTATGGGCTGGATCCACCTGGTGGACACAATCTGGCCCCTGGGCAGGTGCAGCAGGGACCCATCCAGCTCTGTCGGGCAGGGGGCCAAAGCTCAGCTCTGCAGAAGGGAAGGGGGCATGGCCTGGCCCCAAACCAGCATTCAATGGGAGGGAGCATGGACCAGTCCCAGCCAGGCAGAAGGAAGGGGGTGTGGCCCAGACCCATGGTGGGGAGAGGGGAGGGAAGGGGCCAGCCCCAAACCAGCTGTGCGTAGGGAAGGGGGCATGGCCTGGTCCCAACCCAGCCACACACAGGGAAGGGGATTGTTTGACCTTGATCCAGCCATGCAGGGTGAGGGTTGTAGTCTGGCTCCAACCCACTGCAGGACACTTGAGATTTTGGCTGGCAATGGGAGGAGTGGCAGTATTAACTCCTCTGCCACCAAATTTCCTGACCCTTTGGGAGTGCTGTGGGCTGGATTCCAAGGCTACACAGGCCACATTTGGCCCATGGGACAGAAGTTAAGCACCTCTGCCTTAATGGGTTGTTTATATTAATCCTAATTGTAAATACTTTGGATGCCACTTGCAAATGCATTTCACATCTGAATGATGTATAGAACTAAAGACTAAGGTTGTGCAAAGGTTCTGTCCCTGATTCCATTCGGCGAAGATTCAGCATGATTCGATGGCTGAATCTCTGAATCTGAATCGAATCAGAGGACTCTTTAATCTCTGTGAATTGAATGAGAATCCTCCAAATCAATTCGGAGAGATTCGGAAATATTCGACGATTCAGACATAGACATAGCTTTAAATGTTTTTTCTACGTACCTCTAGGTAGCAGGTGGCTTGTGAACACTGAGATGGTGGGGCGGATGGAGCATCCCACAGAAGCCACTTCTGGTCCACTTCCAGGTTTGCCGTGGAGCATGCAGACTCCCTCCCCCCCATGCTCCATCCGCCCCAACATTGCATCATTCACAAGCCATGCCTGGTACCTCGAGGTATGTAGAAAAAACATTTAAAGCTGTGTCTATGGCCGAACCACTGATTCTCTGAATCGGCATCAAATCTTCAGGTCTGGGTTCAGCCGAATTGAATCGGGGACAGTAATCAGAATCAATTAATTGAATCACTGTCCCCAATTTGGGCTGAATCCAAATCGAATAGGGCCTGTTTTGCACACCCCTACTAAAGACAGAAAATGTACATTTGGGAACAAAGCCTAACCCCTGGGACTAATCAGTTCAGGTGTGTGCATGTGGAAGGAGAATGGAATGAATGCAGAAGAGGTTTGGAAGTGAAAGGAAGCCCAGTAGACTTGCAGTTAGTGGATCTGTCCCAGTAAAGGAGTGCAACCTACTTGCGTTGACAGTAGATAACAGGCTGTTAGAGCAACGACTGTGTTTTTCTGCAGAAAGTTGGAGAAAAATTCAGCTTCAAACTTTCTCTAGTTTTTTGATGCCATGTTGTGACAGAGGTAAGTTGTGGCAGATTTCCTTATATTAAAATAGGTAATGTAATCATTATCGCAGCCTATTTATTTTAATATTGCATTTCTTTTATTTGTCCCACCTTCCAGTTTTTGATGTGCCAAAGAATTCTGCATTGACAGTGTAACTGTACTGTAGGAGTTGTTGAAGCAAAGCTGGAGATTTTGCCAGCTAGGTAAGAAACAATTGGGCCTTTTGCACCTGGACAGATATGGGAGGCAGCCTGAGATAGATAAGCATGTGAGCTAACTTTTCTTTAAAAATGATCATCAGTTAAGTAGCTCATTTTGTAATATGTCATCTTCCATTTTCATACTTAAAAGCCTACTGCATAACTTCAACTCTTCTCCTAAAAGGCAGGCTGTCTGCATCAGTTATGCTAGAGATATGGTTTCCAAGCTGTTGGTTGCAACCATAAGTGCTCCAAGCAGAATTCTTCCATACGTTCTAGTGTGATATATTAGGGGTCACAACTTCTTACTGTTACCTTGTGACAAGAAGATTCTCTTTCCTCCTTATATCAAACTTGCAGAACTTGGACATTACGATTTAGATAGGGTTTTAGTCAGCATGAGTAGACAATGGGTACTGCTTGTTCTTTAAAAAATATGTTCTATAACAACTGGTGCTGAAACAGACCCATGTAGCTGTTGTTGACACACAAAATACTACATGTGAAAATATCTCTGTGATAAGACAGATTACAGCAGGGGCAGGCAACATTTTTTGGCTGGAGTGCTGAAAAACACCACAGTGCCTACCTTGGAAGGTGCCAGAGTGCCGGCATGCCAGAAAAACAAAATGAAGGAAGGGGGTACATGGCAGGATGCCCTGCTTGTGGCCCTTGCCCCGCACCCAAAGCCCCTTGCCCCCCAGCCCTGCTGCCCCTGCCTCTCATCCCGGGCTCTGTGGCTGTCAGCAGCTACCCCTGCTCTGGGTAGCTGCTGGAGTCTGGACTGCTCTCAGCAGGGCTCGCAGCATCTCAGCTACCTGCTGGGAGCAGCCCGGGCTCCCGGCTGGCAGCAGCTACCCAGAGCTGGGGCTGGCTGCAGCCGGGAGGCGGCAAACAGCTGTGCCGGGCTCTGGAGCCCTGGCATCAGCTCTGTACTAGCACATGCATGCATGCCTTGGAGCAGGCTGTGGGGGAGGGGCCTGAGGCAGCACAACCCTGGTCTCTCCCCAGCTCCCGGCATAGAGCTGGTGACTGGGCTCTGGGCAGCTGCAGCAAATAGCTGTCCCGAGCTCCACAGCTCTGGCATCAGCTCCATGCTGGTGGTGACTGCGCGCACACCTTGGGGCAGACAGCAGGGCAGTGCAGCCCGCCCCGAGATGTGTGCGTAGTCGCCGCCAGCATGTAGCTGATGCCGGAGCTGTGGAGCCTGGCGCACCTGTTTGCAGCTTCCCGGCTGCAGCCGGCCCTGCCTCTGGGTAGCTACTGTCAGCCAGGTGCCTGGGCTGCTCCCAGCAGGCAGCTGGGACACTGCAAGCTCTGCTGGGAGCAGCCTGGGCTCTGTCGCTGGCAGCAACTGCCCAGAGCCGGGACTAGCCATGCTGACCAAAATGGCCTTGCGTGCCATGCTCAGCATGCGTGCTGGGAGTTGCTGACCCCTGGATTACATGAACCTTTCTTATACTCCGCTCATTTATCTGTGTGTGTTGGACTACTGACAGTCCACATGTCTGAGGCCTCTCTACCCCAACCTTCCTAAAAACAAACAAACAAAAAAAGAGCTAGATTTCCATCTCTTGATATAGGCAGATCACTCATTGTAGAATTGAGCCACTAGTAAGAAATTTACCCTCAAACCTACGTTAGCCAATGGAAAACAGGAGAATTTTCCAAAGTATTTCCTTTACCCACTGATATGGATTGCGTTTCCTAACAGAAGCAAGATGGTTTTGGGAATAATGGTGTCTTTTAACTAATCTTTATAAATCATTCTTGCACTTAGTTAGTTAAAGTTAGTCAAAGCTTAGTTGCATGGTTGGCGAATAATCATGCAATTAATGTTGTAAAGGTAATACCAAAATCTTTTAAAACTCTTAATTATAGTTGCTTATGTAGCTTTTGTAAAGAATAAAAAAAAAATTACTGATTTTTTTTTTCTTTTCTTTTCTTTCTATTAGGCTGAAAAAATGCAGATGTTTGTGAACCTGTAGTTTGTTCAGGAAATGAAACCTGTTTAAGTGACCTATAAGCAAACTATGCAAGTAGTGCCACCTTTTAAAATTATTTTGAATGATATTCCTTATTGGACCTTTTGATTATTTTTGGTCTTGATATTTTCCCATACATGATAGTTAAATCCTGCTTGCCTTGCTCGCCGTACTCTTATTCAGTGGGACCTTTGCGAATAAGATGAGCAGGATTTGGCTTAGCGCACAAATTATTTTTATTATTTTATTAAGTTATTAATCAATTATATAAATACCAAAAGACAACATTATTTAAAAAACCAAGATTACATATTATAAAATAAGGAAATATTTTATAACTTATGTAAATTTCAGTGTTGGTAGACAACACCCTCTCTTCTGACTTGAACTTTCACTACTGATAATAGCTAGAGGTGTGCCAATATATCAGTCGCATATCAGATTGGCACTGATAACAGGAAAATTAACATTATTGGCAGTCTACTTTTTTTGTCTGATGCTGTTACCAATAAATGCCGCATGGATGCACATTAGGGCTGTGTGAAATTTCACTGCCAGTTTTTTGTTTTGATGCTGTTTTGACTCGTTTTGAGGTCGAAACAGCAAAATCGAAACGGAAGAGATATGGTCGAAACAGCCTCAAAACAAAACGAGAAAAGTCGAAACATTTTGCCGTTTCGATGCTGTTTCAACATTTCACCCGTAGGTTATAAGGGGGAAGGTTGAAACAGCCTATAATTTTGTCATTTTTGGCCTGATTTGGATGAAACAAGGTTCTCTACCTTGGGAAGAGAAACCTGCAGCATACTTATAGGCTCGGCAATGCTACGCTGGCTAGCACTACGGATGAAAGGGACTTATGGTTCATGATTGACCACAAGATGAACATGAGCCTTCAGTGTGATGCTGCAGCTAGTAAAACAAGCAAAACGCTGGCCTGCATGCATAGATGCTTCTCAAGCAAATCCCAGGATGTCATTCTCCTGTTGTACTCAACCTTGGTGAAGCCACAGCTGGAGTACTGCGTCCAGTTTTGGGCTCCACAATTCAAAAAGGATGTGGAGAAGCTTGAGAGAGTCTAGAGAAGAGCCACGTGCATGATCAGAGGTCAGGAAAACAGACCTTACAATGAGAGGCTGAGAGCTATGGGACTCTTCAGCCTAGAAAAGCGCAGGCTCAGGGGCGATCTGATGGCCACCTATAAGTTTATCAGGGGTGTTCACCAGGATCTGGGGGAACGTTAGTTTACCAGAGCACTCCAAGGGATGACAAGGTCGAACTGTTATAAACTCCTCCAAGACTGTTTCAGGCCGGACATAAGGAAGAACTTCTTTACTGTCCGAGCCCCCAAGGTCTGGAATAGTCTGCCATTGGAGGTGGTTCAAGCACCTACTTTTAATGCCTTCAAGAGAAATGTGGATGTTTATCTTGCTGGGATCCTATGACCCCAGCTGACTTCCTCCCCCTGGGGCAGGGGGCTGGACTCTGTGATGTTCCAAGGTCCCTTCCAGCCCTAATGTCTATGAAATTTATGAAACCTGCAGGAATGGTAGCCCTTTCAGAGGGCATGAAGCCTGCCAAGTTTTAAGGAGATAGGTGCAGGGGGTTCGGGGAAACTGCACCCCCAAGTCTTGAAAGCAAAACTCATGTCACGTGTACATGTCAAGCCACAGTGGGGTCAAAACTGCAGGCATGCTAGCCCCTGCTGAGGCCATAAAGCCTGCCAAGTTTCGAGGAGATAGGTACAGGGGTTTGGGGGAAACTGTACCTCAAGCTGCAGACAAGCAAATCTCATGACATGGGTGACACTGTGTGTGTTAAGGCGTAGCAGGGTGAAAGCTGCAGGCCTGCTAGCCCCTGCTGAGGCCACAAAGCCTGCCAGCTTTCAAGTTCTGGAGCCCTGCACCTCTAGCTGTTGACAGGCAAAATGTGTCATGGGTGCTTGTGCAACTGGGTCTCTCTTGGGGCACAGGGTGGGGGGAGGGAAACTACTGCAGGCCTGACTGCTATGCCTTCCTGCGGCCACAAAGCCTGCCAGCTGTCAAGGAAATAGGGGTGCAGGGCCCCAGAACCGCACTGCAACTAGCTGCTGACAGGCAAAACTTGTGACATGGGTGCTTGTGCAACTGCTGCCTCTCATCAGGCGGCAGGACTGAAGATCCCCCATCACTTGCCACAACAGACCTGGGGGTAATAATTGAACACAGTATGAACATGAGCCAGCAGTGCGATGCTGTAGTCAGCAGGGCCAACAATACCTGCATGCATCAATTGATGCATCTGCAGCAAAACTAGCCTCCTGCACCAAGCGGGAAAGACAGCTGGGGGTCAGGTGACCCTAGCAAGGTGACTGTCTAGTCTCCTCTTGAAGATTTCCAGGGTAGGTGATCTGGAGGGAGCTTATTCCACAGTCTGGACACCCTAGTTGTGAAGTAGCTTTTCCTAATGTTGAGCCTGAAATGAGCCTGAAAATCTTCCAGGAGTTTGTGACCATTATTCCTAGTTTTCCCCAAGGGTGCCCTGGTGAACAGTTGTTCACTGAGCCCT
>NW_005843034.1:341089-350970 GCF_000455745.1 Alligator sinensis
CTGGAGATGCATCAATTGATGCATGCCAGGGTATTGTTGGCCCTGCTATCTACAGTGTCGCACTGCCGGCTCATGTTCATACTGTGGTCAATTATTACCCCCAGGTCTGTGGTGGTAAGTGATGGGGGATCTTCAGTCCTGCTGCCTGATGAGAGGCAGCAGTTGCACAAGCACCCATGTCACAAGTTTTGCCTGTCAGCAGCTAGGGGTGCAGGGCCCCAGGACCCCGCTGCATCTATCTCCTTAACAGCTGGCAGGCTTTGTGGCCACAAAAGGGCCTAGCAGCTAGACGTGCAGTAGTTTCCACACACCCCCTGTGCCCCAAGACAGACACAGTTGCACAAGCACCCATGTCACAAGTTTTGCCTGTCAGCAGGTAGAGGTGCAGGGCCCCAGAACCACCACACCTATCTCCTTGGAACTTAGCAGGCTTCGTGGCCTCAGCAGGGGTAGCATGCCTGCAGTTTTGACCTCGCTGTGGCTTAACACATACATGTGACACAAGTTTTGCTTTCAAGACTTTGGGGTGCAATTTCTTCAAACCCCCTATACCTAGCTCCTTGAAACTTGGCAGGCCTCATAAGGGGCTACCATTCCTGCAAATTTCATCCAAATCAGGCCAGAAATGACAAAGTTATAGGCTGTTTCGACCTTCCTCATTATATCCTATGGTCGAAACAGGGTTGAAACTGTTTCAACGGAATGGAATGGGCCAGCTGTTTTGACTCAAAACAAAAGTTGAAATGGAACAGTTCCATCAATGTTGAAACGGAATGCTGCCGTTTCGCACAGCCCTAATGTACATAGCTGCAGCATACATGCAGCCAAGAATACAGCCCTGCAGATTGGAGAGCAGCGTCCTGCCAGTAAGTCGGGAGGGGGTGGGGGGGGCTGGGAGAAACGGGGGGCAGATCAAGGACCCACACGGTGAGGGAGAGTGGGGCAGGGGCAGGTGCTGCCCAGCCAGGATGGTGGATGTGACCCTGGGGCAGGGCACAGGGAGGAGCCACAGGTGGCTCATTCAGGGAGGACAGCTCCCCACTGCTCTGCACACCCTCAGGGGAGGCATGTACCCCTCTGGATTTGTGCACGGGGTAAGGGCTTAGGGCGGGGGCTGTGCCGGCCTCTTCCCACTGGCGGGGTGAACTGGGGCTGTGCTCAGGGCAGGCAAGGGAAGGGTGGGATCAGCTGCATGGGATGGAGAAGGGGAAGTTTGGGGTGGCCATAGCCCCCCCCAAAACCTCTCCCTAGTGCCACTGCTGCTGCCACCTACCCCGTGCAGCTAAGTCTACCCTGCTCCCACCCATTCTGAGCACAGCTCCTGCCCAGCCCCCCACCATGGGTAGAGGCCAGCGCAGCCCCTGGCCCTGAACCTGCAGTGGGCAGCCCATCTTCACTTTGTGCACAAATCCAGGGGGGGCATATGCCCCCCATATCTCCCCCAGGGATGCACACGCTGGTAGGGAGATGCATCCACCCCCCCTGACTGGGGAGCACCTGCCTGTGCCCTTGCCTTGCTCTCTCCACTGTGGGGGCCTTTGATCTGCTGCCCCCAAGCCCCTCCCCCTCTGAGACTTACTGAGAGGAGGCTGCTCTCCAAGCTGCCGGGCTGCATTCCTGTAAATTGGCTATTGGACTGGTATTGGTTGATATGGCTGGTTAATAATTGGCCATTGGTATCGGCCGAGAAAAACTTTATTGGTGAACCCCTAATAAGTTTTAATATTTTTGTGAAGACATAATTACAAATGTAGCATGTCAGAGTTGCTTGTATATACTAAATATATGAAAAATGTTTCAATTTTCTTTTTTTTTTAAATATATGTATTTTTTACCCAAAAAGGCAGATGGAATTTCCTACTTGATCCATTTTCTGTATTGCTTGAAGCTAACTAGTCTGATTTTTAGGGTTTTTGTATCATGCTGTAACAACAGGGATAATGCTCTCTTAAAGGATAGAAATCTCTCTTCACACTAGCCTGATGGAGAGTTTTGATCTCCTTGCCCTAAATACATCAACATAGTTTAAAAGCAAGTACTATAGTAACTGGGTTCTGCAATATTCCTCTGTATCCTTACTGAGAATTCAACTCTTACAGGCCTAAGTGAGGGTATTGACAAAATGAAACAGAGTCCTGTCTCCCTCAATTTGCATAGCCATGAGCAGGAAGAACACTATCTCCTGGACAGCTGACCACTTACTTACTGCTTGTAAGCTTGAATGCACAATCAGCTACTGTGCTACCAGTGCAGGTAATCCACTGCTATTAGTACCTGTGAGTGTTGTACTACTTAAACACTATTGAAAACCACTAGCTAGTAAGCATCTTTCTACCTGATGACCTTTTAAGTGTATCCCTCACGGATATGGTTGTAAGCTTGAAAAAAACAAAATCCAAACCAATCATCGTATCTGTAGTAATAGTCCTTCTGGAGGAAGACTGCTCCCTTCAGCCTGCTTTAAAATGTTCTAAACCAGTGGTGCTCCATATTCCAGTTGTGCAGTAGATATGGTGCATTTGAGCAACCCCACATGCTGTCCCTGCCACATGGTTGACAGTGCACTCTAGCATGCAAGGTCCTGTCATCCAAACTGCAGGGATCCCCATGTTTGGAAATTTGGCAAGTAGGGGTGCCAATTAACACCAACACTGCTCCCGTGCTGCCAGTTTCTGCATCTGTGGGGTGACCTAGGGGCTGGCTGACATGGCCTTGCAGGCCAGAGATTGAATACCCATTTTAAACGGACAATTCTCAGTCTGGGTCCTGTAAGATCCTTTTAAGGGTGTTGTAGAGTATAACACAATATTGTTAGGTTTGCAAACACCTGCAGGATTCACAACATACAGATAGAGCTTTTTAGTAGTAATCCATAACATCAGAATGCTTTAATGTTAGATTTTCTGACTTCTCCACCATGAAAGAACTGCTGTTCTTTCTGTAGTTAAAAAAAAAAACACGCAAGAGCTAATATTTTTTGGAGGCATATCTGCACAAGCCTAAAAAGAATGAGCATTAATGTTTTAAACTGCCTTTTTTCCAGTATTAGTACCCACAAGTAGATATTCCTGCATTACTAGAGGAAGAGCAAAATAAATTTTGCTTCAGTCCTTTTCCACCTTAGCTTTGGCCACATTTTTAAACTGCTCTTCAGTAGTAAAGAACAAGCCAGAACTAGACTTTTCTAGAAAAAAAAAAAAGAGCTGAATACTATTTGGCGGGGGGATGCAATCACTATTGAAAATGTCCAAGAAAGTAGTACGGTAGAATGTACTAAATACTGTATCTGCTTTCCCTTGCTAGCAGTTAACATTCATAAAAGCCTTCTCATTATTGCCAAACCTGCTTTGAGAAGTCATTTCATATCTTTTGTGTGTAAACATTCTAGACGTTGAAGCTGTTAAGACTTAGATTTGAGAGTATTTTCCAGTCTTGCCCCTAATGACTGGCTTTTATAAAAGTGAAGAAAACTAAGTACTTCTCATGTTTATAAACCTTGAAATAGTAACTTTAGTTCAGTATCTTATATTCATGACTAAGTGACTGAAGCTAGGTTTATGAAGTAAAAGCAGCATAATTTTTTGGGCCAACTGAATAAATGTTACTTTACCTCACAAACTTTGCTTCTTTCCAACTCCTTGTACCATCATTAGACTAGACATTAGGAAGAACTTCTTCACAGTTAGAATAGACTAGACATTAGGAAGAACTTCTTCACAGTTAGAGTGGCCAAGGTCTGGAACGGGCTCCCAAGGGAGGTGGTGCTCTCCCCTACCCTGGGGGTCTTCAAGAGGAGGTTAGATAAGCATCTAGCTGGGGTCATCTAGACCCAGCACTCTTTCCTGCCTATGCAGGGGGTCGGACTAGATCATCTATTGAGGTCCCTTCTGACCCTAGCATCTATGAATCATGGCTATGACTGAAAACAGGCAAAAGCAAACTGTTGCAAGGTGTTAAGTTGCTCATGACTGTTTCTTACAGCAAAATCTTGTTGAAGGCACCCTGCTTCATTCCATAAAGTCTGCAGTGATAAAGGAGGACTTATTTTATTCACCTTTGAAAAAGTTATAAAGAAATCAACTAAAAGGAGTGTGTGCAGTCTCAAGAACAGAAACAAAAACACAAGTCAGGGGCACATATAGCTTCAGCAGCTACTCTGGATGCAGGTACTTAGTAAGCTCTACTAGTCTCTCAAATGTGAAAAAACATTAAGTGATTCACTTTGGATTACTATCATACTATTTGCTGTGTACTATTGCTTACCTGACTCCTGCCTATTTGGCTAGAATTCTGTTCATTCACAGTCTTGATTACAAATGGACTGTTTCACATTAGAAATGTTACGTATGAGTTATTATTGGTGATGATGCGCACACACACATGCATAACTGATCACAAGTTTTAAAGCTCAAAGTGATTATAGGTGCCAGCTTCTTTAAAAATGTCTAAACTCTGAACTCTCCTGGAAACCTCTGTAGTATTAGTTAAGGCTTCTCAAACAAGCCCGGTGCTGTAGAATAGTTCATTAAATGCATGGAAAACTCTTAGATGCCTCATAGTAGCCTACTAGTTGTAATGGGTTAAAGGCATTAAGTGTCATTTATACATTTAACAGCATAGAATCCAGTAACTCTTTAGAGAGTATTTTTCAAGAGATGGTAACAGCCTTTTCTTTTCCTCTTGAGAAGGATGAAGGGGAAAGCAGTCAAGGAAGAATTAATTTATTCTTTAAAACAGTGTCTTAATGCCACATCATTGTCAGCTAATTTGTGAAGCTCGGACCAATCTGACAAGAACGCTTTCTAGCAAAACATACTCCATTCTGTTATCTCCCACAATAAGACATTTATTACATACAAACAACACATTACTAGCAAAACAGGTGACAAACTTTCAATACCCAAGATCACATTTGACAAGTTATAGGGAGGCATTGAGGACAAGCAATTAATTTGGAAGATCCCACTGGCTGAGGAAGAAATGTAATACCGTTTTTTTCTTCATCATACATCATGTGTTAAAGTGCCTTCAAACAATATGTTTCTGTACATCTTGTGTCATAAATGTACAAAAGCATTATAACAAGATGTGTTTGGGCTTTAGTAAAAGTCATTTAAGCAAGTATTCACTTTAACTCTTGCCTTCATTTGAGATGTGTTTGGATGGCAAATCATTTTACAAAACACAGTAAGCCTCACAGGCTTTACACCTCAGAAGAGGAACTGCCAAATTTTCAGAAGATACAAATCATCGTCAGTTACTCAACTGCAAAAGCTACCTGTGCATTTTTTCAAAACCCAATTGAATGAGACCGTTAGATGTTTTAAAAATCCCTCTAACTCTTCTTATTGAATGTTTTGGGTATTTGTAAAATAAAGTTATAATAAAACTGGATTTTTAATTAACTAGCCCTCAACCCCTTTGTTTGAGTTTTGTTCCTACAGAACGATTAAAATAAAATTGTACTGTTTTAAGTTAATTTTGATGTGGATATTTTGATTGGTAGATAAAAAAAGAAATTGTGCTAGTGTAGATTACTAAATAAAATACAAAACTGCGGAAATAAATTTGACTGTTCTAGGAACACTGATACCAATCAACAAGCCTATGTGTATATTGGCGGGGAGGGGGGAAATATAGCTATCTTTGTTTTTCATGTCAAGCTACATTTTGCAAATTTTAGCCTCTATACCCATATTTTACTAATTTGCTGTGGGATTTTATCTATATATACTTTTCCTGGAAGCCAACATAGAAATAGGTTTTAACTAAAAATTATTGTACTTTACTTTTTCCCTTTAAACCAAGCACACCTTCAATTCAGCATTGTTATGCCTTACTTAGTAAACTGGATCAGTGTTTAGAGGAGATACAGCACAACCACCTTTAATTGAACCAATGGTACAACATCTTAAACCAACTATTTTTCAATATGCAATACATCTTTAGGAATAGCTAGTATAAAAAGTATCAACATCAGTGGTTTGAATATAAAAATTTATTTAAAGTCAGAGTATGCAACAAATAAAACCTACAGAAAACAGATTTCCCCATCACAATCTGTTGCTTACCAAATAATAGTGTGAAAACACATTCCTTCAGTCATTATAAAGTTCTTAAAATACAAAAGAAATTTAATTTTGTAAGAAAGTCTAGTAGACCAGATACTGTTTCTTCCAGGATATTCTGCGGAAGCAAAGCTGTTCTTTAATACATTCCACGCCATCCACCACTACTCATACTGCCTTGTCCATAGTATCCACCACTATTTCCACTGCCACGACCTATAAAAGGTAACAAATATTAAGTAATGTACTCACAGCTCTGAAAAAAAAAAGTATTTGAAGGTTCTCAACCTATGACTGTGGATGAAATGGAGTTTAAAGTATTACAAGTATATAACTGTAATGAAGTGCAGATTCTCCCTAAAACTCCATAAAATCCAAACAGTTAGGAGTCATGTAGCTACATAATTATAAAACAAGTAAAATTATTAGAACAATTAACAAACAAAACCCACTACTTACTATATCCACCTAAGCCATCAGGTGTTCCGTACCCTCCGCTGTAATTGCTACCCATTCCCATTCTGCCAACAGAGCCATAACCTCCTTGATCTGAAAAATAAGAGCAATACATCGTTAGAAACTTTATTTCCCTAAACATAGAAGTGAAGTAAGATCTGAATCCATACTTACCCATTCCATCTCTGCCATAGCCTCCCATTCCAGAGCCACCTCCAGCAGTTGAATTCAGGAATAATTCAATGTATCGATGTTCTTTAAGAAAATAGAAGAAACAGCTACTTATGACTTTATTTGAAAGGTTAGAAGACAAAAATTGAAATTCACTCCAGAGTTACCAAACAGTTTGGGGGGAGGGGTGGGGAAAGGTTATGAGACTGAGTTGGTATCATCTGACCAATCCCTAGAAGGCTGTTTCTCCATGTTAATTTTGAAGACAGTCACAATTTGTACCTTGGACAGTCTAAAGGACTAGGACTTAAAGCTTCTGGACTGAGATTTACTGGCAAGGCAGTGTAAGTAGACTTGTACTACTGCTGCTCATGTTTCCTTAAGAAGTATTCAAGCTTTCAGTATGGCATCTTTCATAAGCATACTAGATCAAGCCACCAAACAAAACAAATGAGGCTGGAGAATCAAATCCAAGCTTGCATGTCTGGACAGATTTTAGACACTACATCTTCAGATTCTGAAGAGCTCCCTCCACTAAACCTCAAGTTAGGGGGAATCCAACTACATTAACAGCCCCTCAAGCTGTTTCTCCATACTCTCAAACTCAAGGGAGCCAAGCTGGCTGCTAGCTTCCATTTTTTACTGTCTGGATACCTCCAAACAAGCAACTCTCAAGAAAACTTACGCATGTGATTTTTATCTTTAGACATGGCAGCCACTGCATCTTCATGTGTTACAAATTCCACATCTGCTTCTCCTGTTGCTCTTCCATCTGCTCCAATATCAATGTGAACTCTGATGGGATTCAGTGGTGAGAAAAACTAAAAGAAAAATTAACACTATGAACTGCTTTCAGCTCATGTTCAGATCACCTCAAATTAAATTAGCAGTAATTTCCTCTGTATCAAAGCAACCCTCTCTTTGGCATCCATATTTTTTACTAGCGAAACAATATTTATATAGCAAATCAATACAAATGCAAGCATTCATCTTCTAAACTAGGACTTTAGAAAAAAAACCTCACTGGTAGTATTAAATACAGAGTTGGCTGGGGTAACTGACTTTTGGATCTAATGTGCTTACCCTGTGTGTACACTTTCTTTTCTCTAAAATATGATCAGATTACTCCCTCTTCAGATGCAATAGTGTTCTGCATGAATACTACCCTGTACATCAATAGTGGGCTTTATCCATGAACCTCACTTTAACCATCTTACACAGGTACTAAGACTGAAATATCCCATTTACAAAAAAACCCAAGTAAACAGAGTGATAAATGGTTTTGCTGAGTTACAACAGAAAGAAAAGCAAAGAAAACAGGAACAGAACTATAGTCTCCTTAATCTAGTACCTTCAACTCAACTTTCCCGCAAACATTATTTTAATGACACTTTAAAACATCATTCATATGATATTTAATAAGCTAAACTAACAAGATTTAGTGGTCCTGTGATCCACAAAAGCTTATATTTTCTGTTAACAGCTGTTAAGGACAATATTAGACTAAGTTGTCTACAGGACCAGCAGTCCATTTACCCAGAAAAGCATGTCAGTAATACATGCTCAAATCTTAAGCAGGGTATGACACTCAATTTTAGCATACTTAGGCCATATCCTGCAAACACTTATGGCATATTAAGTACATAAAGTAAAACTAGAAAAAAAAATAGTAAAAGGACAAATTGGGGGGGGGGCGGGGCGGGGCGCAGCAGGGTATGGAACAATTTCCATACTATGAGATTGAAAAGGCTAGGTCTCTTCAGCTTGGATAAGGAGATGGCTGAGGGAGTATAATAGGCACAAGTTAGTCAAGGAAAAGTTTTTTTCCATACGTCTAGCCTAAACTTACGTCCCGTACGGCTAACCAAAATCTGGAACACGCATCCAGCAGATGTGGTGCAGTTGCCATCCCTAGCCATGTTCAAGAGGAGGCTGGATGAGAACCTCGTTGAGCTCGTTTGAGACCATTGTCTCTCTTGCCCATGGCACGGAACTGGACTTGATGATTTTAGAGGGCCCTTCTGGTCCTTCTTTCTATTATTCTATAAATAAGGGGTCTATCAAAGACAAATGCTGTAGAAAAAGTTGGGAGGTGTTATTTCCTACCCCTTAACATAAGAACTAGGGCACTTAATTAAATCATGAGACAACAGATTTAAAAATAAAGGACGTTTTACACAACATCATTAACACATGGAACATTGTGCCACAGGATTCTGTGAAAGCCAGTAGCATAACTGGATTTAAAAAGGGATTAAACATTTATGGATGATAAAGTACACAAGGGACTATTACACCCAAGTTATTGATGTAACCTACTCGTGACTGGGAAAGTATGATAGGATGGATCTCGCTACACTTGTGTGGAGGACAGGATGTTGGTCTAGATACATCTTGAGTCTGACCTAGTGTAATAAATTCTGAGGTTCTTAAATGTCTGCAGCTTTATAAAGGTATCTCGACTGGGTAGGTGTTTGGTATACTATGAAATACTTACGAGCCAAATCACATTTGTTGCCTGTGCCATAAGGAAAGAAAGGGGTGTTGGCCCATTTCCTTTCCTTGTAGCATAAGTGTGATTTGACTCATAAGTATTTCCTAGTTTACCAAACACCTACCCAGTCGAGATACCTTTATTAGGCTACAATGCTGCAGACATTTAAGAACTTACAGAAAGGTTGTCACACAGCAGCTTGCCTAGTTTTCCGACATCTAATAAACTTTTGTTTCTCTCTTCTACATTCCTTTCAATTTGTCACACTTCCTTAAAGTGTTGTGACCAAAACTGGACAGATTACTCCAGAGGCTTCAACAGTTCTGAACAAGGCAGAAAAATAACTTCCTGTAACAGAACAATGTCATGGCTCTCAAGGGCTTAAAAAAAGAACAAGCAGTGAGGGGGCTGTAATTAATAGACACTAATATGCATCAGCCTTTTGGCTATTGGTAAACAAGACTAGGATTCCTGCCACAAAAAGAAAAAGATTCCCATCAATAATGCGGTCCATGTGTGTTATAGTTATGCTCAGTGTTAACTGCATGTAATCAACTTGGTAAGTGTCCATCGCTAAGCACATGCTGCTTTTGGCAGCAGTTAAATGACAGACAGTATATTTAGTGAGATTTCCTTGTACGCAATTCTAAGATGACTGTCTTCCCCCTCCCCCAACTGGGAGAAACTCCCCC
>NW_005843034.1:351001-355076 GCF_000455745.1 Alligator sinensis
CCATCTTGGAATTGAGTAAATATGGTATGCAAGATCAGCAGATGCAACAGAGGCTCCCAACTTTGATCCAGTTCAACATTTATTTCCAGTTTTAGTCACCTTTACATCCCAAAAGAATTGGGAGGGAGGGGGAGGGGAGATGGAAGGTTTTTCTTTTCTAATATACATATAGTCTCAACAGACAGCAAATTCCATTTTTTATTAGTATGGAAGCATTAAATGTCAAACACCTAAGAAAGGATTACAGGAAGAGGGTAGAAAAAAGATTGAGAACAATCTGAATGTGAGTTACTTGCTGGTATCACCCACTGAAAGAGTTTGACAACTTTGTCTTCATGGCTGGGAAACTGGTGACTGCTTATCTGATGACAGCCTATTACAGTCTGATTATCTGTTGTTAGAAATAATGTCTGGCTTTTATTTCTGCTCATAATTTCATTGTATGCTACCAAAAAGATTCTAGTATTTTGAAAAGTTAGGTTAAATTTAATGATAGATCCAACTATAAAAATAATTTTTGCCAGTAAATCAAAAGGGTAACAACCAGATTCTGCATTAATTGCCAGGTTTGTTTCAGCATTATTTTAGCTACGCATTCATGTGTGCTTCTGAAGCATCTAATGACATTCAAAGGGAGTCTTCATTACTTTGAGAACTGACAACCTTAAATGCTATTACTTTCGTAAAACTTAATTTCCAAGATATTTAGTTGATTTTTTTTTTTTTTGCCATTTCAAGGGGAGTTGCATAAATCCCATGAAACTATTTGGCAAAATAGAACAAAAAACTACAAAAAATTAATGTTAATATTTGGTACAGAATACCAAAAAGAAAGCTACAGCATTACAACAGAATGCATTTTTTCTTAAAATACTTACATTAGCAATATCATTTTCTGTTGCTCGGAAAGGCAACCCTCTCATGTGAACAAAATGACCACCACCATGAAAACCTGAACCTGCATCTCCACCTCCACCATAGCCATGTCCTCCCATACCTGTAAAACAGTACACTTGAGAATCTCAAGAAAAGCTAGACACACCCATTACCACTATTGGCTCCTGTCTTTAAAAGTGTATGTACTATGCAACTGCCGCTCTAGATTGGGACATAACTACATTTTCAAATGTAGCAAACACTAGTAACTTAAGAGCATTAATCAGAACAATTCTGCTTTCCAGATACTTCTACTTGAACTGATTTATTAATCTATTTTTTCTATGACTTACGTTAGCAGCTGTTCTTTAGCAATGCTCAAATAGTAGAAGTTTTTTAAATGCTGATTTTACCTCTCCCATCTCTCATTCTGTCATCATAGCCATCGTTTCCATAGCCATAGTTATTATAGCCACCATAATCATCGAAGCCACCATATCCTGTACAATTTAAAAAGAGAGCCATAATTATGTTCACAAAAATTCAATAGATAAAAACAAGTCTATAATTCCACTTGTTAACTTAGACATCTGACCAATATAAACACAAATTCTCACTTTTAAGTGCTTAACATTTAGACATGCAAATTATTTTTTCCAACTTCTTCCCTCAAAATGTATTTCCATGTTTCCATACAGTTTCTATTACCTTGCAATATTTATGTGCCAGCACTTTCAGCAACACTCATTGTTGGTATGTCAGTAAGAATCCAGTTATAAATATGTATTTTTTTTCCCAAACCTAGCAGGTACTGAAGTTAATGACATTTCTCCATTTCTTGACAAAAATGTCAGAAACACGAAACTGTCAACAGAACCTTTGTTCATTAGATACACATACCACCGTCATATCCACCACCTCCTCGACGCATTCTGTCATACATACTTCCACGCCCAGCTCCATAATAACCCCCTCTTCCTCCTATTGGTCTATCATATGGTCCAGGTCGTTGCTGTCCCATCATTCTTCTTGGTGGGTCATAGAATCCTCTGATTTCACTCTTACTACTTTTGAAGATTTCAATATATCTAAATAAAAAAGTATTTTCAAGATACAAATAAGAACACGTGCACAAGCTGTTTGAAAATTACAACGGCTGCACTAAATTAGTTAACTGTCTTTCTAAAGCTAGATATACTCCAAATACAAACAAAGATACCATACAATTTAAGTCACCCAATAACCTTAAGATTCTTAAGCGTATCAATAGAAAGCTTTTATTATTAGTAAATTTTACTGTGAAAGAATTCTGACTGTATAGTTTAAATACAAGAGAAGTCTTTGTACTAAACTTGTACTTCTACTCTTGAAAAATAGCTGGCTATACTCATATTTATCATAGAATATCCTACACAAAAAAAATTGAAACAAAGTTCTGATTTTAGCAAACTACATAGTGTAATACTGTCTTCCCCCACCCCCCAAAAGCTACTGTATTTGCCAAGTTAAACTTAGGATCATAATTATAAATTCTTTAAAATAGTCAGTTAAATATTATGGTCCCCAACCCCCCCAAAAAAAGCATTACTGACCCACAACCCCCAAAAATAAAGATTTAACACCATCCCAAACTCTCCATCCCCACCTGTGCCCTATTCTTTCCTTGTGTTTCCCCAGAGCATTTTCTGCTATCTCCTTTGAAGCAAACTGCACGAAGGCCTCCCCTGTGCTTCTCCCCTGGTAGTCCAGCGTCAATGTTATCCCATTTGGCACGATTTCCAACCCTTTAACCCAAGGACAAATAACCCCATCAAGGGGAACAGTGTTAAAGGCTGAAACATTCCCATCTGTAGCAAATACTTAAAAGCATGTCTAAACAACAACAAAAAATATATCTGTTTCCCCCATCACCCAACAAAACAAGCCAATGATCTTTCATTAAACATTATGGGTTTAGCTATACTGTTATAGCTTAAAAACAGATAATCCCACCTATGTTATATGAAGAAACGACTACTAGTCAAACAGTTTAACTTTGCTCCAAATTCTAATATATAACACAGTAGCTTTGTTTCAAAAAAAAATTACTGCCTTGACAGAATCAGATATATCGGTTTTTTACTATATCAAATATTATCATCTAATTACAAATGCATAAGTTTTTACTTTGGAAATATAATTTAAGACAACCCACCCCCCACCCAATAATTGGTTATTAATAAATTAAACTACATGAAACAGTAACAGAAGTGAACATAGCAGAAATACAAAAATCTCAGCGACTATACTTTGTCTATACTAGAGATACCTTGGAAAAACTGGACAATCTCCTCTTTGCTGCAACCAAATGGCAGGCCACGAAGTCGTACTACTGTTCCATCATTAGATGCATCATTTGGGCCATTATGTTTCCCACTCCAGTCCATTTTTTTCTATTAAATGAAACACTACAGGAAAAAAAAAAACAACAAAAGAGAATAAACGTATTACTAAGCTCCACTAAAAAAACCCCCAAGAGTCCAAGTTTCTTATGTTGAAAAGTTAAAAGTTATGTGAAGATTACCAGCTGTATCCCTATTACACACTTGAGTTGCAGTATAATAGAGAGGATGCATCAAACTTTGATAATAAGCATGACTTAATTCAGCACACTGCCAAATCTGAGGGGCTATGAGTGTGTATCCTCACTGGTGTTGCTTAGAGGCATATAAGATTACAGGAAAAACATTGGCATACTTGAGGAGAACTGATTGTTTTGTTTCAAGAGACAAAAGGCTAGAGTGCATTTTTATGTGGCCTGTTGTACTGATGCAACTGGAAGCCCTCAGGGTAACTTCAGGGAGATTTTTTTTTTTAACCCCCATACTATTAAAAGGCAGCAGAAAGAACATAAGCATCTATGCACTGGGAGACAAAGATGCACTGAGCTGGGATCAAGACTTGCAGCCCGGTCCCTATAAAGGCACACCTTTCCCTTTGGCTGCTATTTGGGCACGATTCAAAGTTCCCAGACTTGCTGCAATTCCCTCCACACACGGGAGTGCTCCCTACACATCCCGCACACCGAGCAAGTGCAGGGCTCTGTGGTACGAAGGGGCACAGTTCGGAGCACGAACAGCGCGGCTTTTCAGAGGTCCGCGACTAGTTACTGTCCCGTGCCCGCAGCTTCACCCGCCAGGTCCGGCCCCGGCCCGCAGTG
>NW_005843034.1:355565-358544 GCF_000455745.1 Alligator sinensis
CCTGCGCAACGGCAACGGGCGGGATGGCGTCTCCAGGCACAAGTCTCGCGATACTCGCTGCGCAAGAACAGCCACTCACGCCCAAATTGGGCGGGGGGGCCACATGCACGACGGAAAGACGCGGAGTCTGGACGCATGCGCAGTTGGAACAGCAGTGAGCGCGCATGCACGCAGCTTGCCATTGGACGCCCTACTGCTGTCAGTCTCGGTGGGCGCGGCTGTCGCGAAGGATGTTACCGGGGGTTCCGCCCTCTGGCCCCGCCCCGCGCCCGATACCCCGCCTCCTCGTGGCCGCGGGAGTTTTCAGGAGTTGGGTCAGCTCTCTACGCATCTGTGCGACCTACACGCCTCTGCCCCCGTGCGGGGATTCATTAACCCGGGGCGGGAGGTCTCGCGCTCCTGGCGAGTTGCGGGCGCCATGCGGGTGGCGGTGTTCATCGTCGATGCCTTCACGGCGGAGCCGTTCGGCGGGGAACCCGGCCCCGGCTTGCCGCTCCCTCCCCGGCGGAGCCGTTCGGCGGGAACCCGGCCGCGGTCTGCCTGCTCCACAGTGTAAGTGCTGCCGCCGGCTTCCTGCTCTCCTCAGGGCCGGGCAAGGGCACCTCGACGGGCGCTGCTTCGCCGTGTGTCCGCGGCTCCCTGGGGAGGCCCCGTGCGCCGCTGCCCCTCTGAGGTGCCAAGCATGATGCACAAAATGACCCTGGGGATTTCAAATAGGGACCACAGTGTCAAACCCACGTGGCCCTGCCGGGGGCTTCCAGTCTCTGCAAGATGAGAATGGTGTTTGCTGTCTTTCTCTTGTGGAAAAAAAAGTGAAAAGCAAGAGTCATTCTGCAAGCCCCCCATTTTCTGAGGGGGGCCTTGGTTCTAACCAGGGGCACCTTGGGTCAAAATGGGTTGAGAAACAGTAAATGAGAGCAAGAAAGCAAGAACAGTAATTTGCTAAAGCACACAGTAGTAGGATGGTCCCATAATGCTCTCTGAAAGGAAGCGATGACCTGAGGAACAATGACTGCTAATTCCTGCGGTTTTTCCAAAACTCATCAAAGATACAGGCTTCTTTTTCCAAAAGTGAAGAAGAGGAAGAGTAGGTATCTCAGGACCTTCCACATCCTGTTGTCCTGTATGTGGCTGGTTCCCAGTTAGGCCAAGTTAATAAGCAATAAACATTTTTACCCCCTGATTGCCCTGGTAGCTTTGGTTCCATTCCCAGTGCAGCCAGCCATACAAATCATTATAACATTCTGAACAGTTGTTCCTAACTGGTGTTCTGTTATCAGTCTCACTAGCAGCCAGGAGTGGCAAATTCACTACCTTATTGTTACCAGAGGAAGTCTCACTGGATTAGAAAGGAGAATATCTGTAGAGGTGCTTGTGGGAACTCTTATGTTTTTTGAAGTGTACAAGCTCTGCTGTTCAAGTTTGGTTAAAGCTCAATTTTAAGCTTCCTGAAATTCAGTTGGTGTGTTGCAGGTGGTTTCAGGGAGAGTTAGTGAGCCACATTTGGGAATAATAGAGATGATAATATTGAACTCTTTCCTGCTGCCCCCAAAACTCCTTTAGATTTTGCAAAAATCTAGGGAATAAAGCCATGGCTCTAGTATTACTTGCTCAACATTTACCCATATCTAAGCATGGCACTTGCCACTCCTTCAGGAAAGCAGTAGTGACTACACAGTATTCACCCAAGCGTATTGGCATGAGGCTAATGCATGTCAGATGCTTATGCTGTGTAGTTGTGGACAGATCTTTTAGAGGTTTTCTAGCTAGCCAGCGTGATCTTGAACTGTCCCTTGTGAAAACTTGGAAAGGGGAAGAGGAAGAAAAATGCTCTTTAAAAAAGGTGGTTTTTATTTTATTTTAGGAAAATGTAATTCAGTACATAAGCAAATGCTTAAACTCTGCAAAAGAAAAATAGGTTGTATATACAAAGATTTTGGGGGAGGAGAGGAAGGATTTTGTGGAGTGAGATAAATGAGGATAGGGTGGAGCACAGAGGATTTTCAGGGGCTTGGGTCAGGTGGAAGTGAGGATCAGGGGAACAGGGAGAAACTGGTAGGACACTGGGTGGTAATAGCGTGGGCAGCTGTGAGTGAGGGACATTGTTGCCAAGGATCTTTCTGCTCTACTTCCTCCTCTCTTGTGCATGTGCTGAAATCTGGGGAGATTTTTCCACCTGGGGAAAGTTGCCCCCAAGTGAGCTAGAATGGGGAGGGGTAATACAAATTAAATATCTAAAAACCAGGAAACTGGTTCATTTCATAGCTCCAGCTGTGTGACTAAGGAAGTGTATGATCCTAGCTTATAAATGCTAAAGGCAAAATGAGATGGAAAGGAAGGGGTTAGCTAGAAATGGTGGGGGTAGGTGAGAGTGGAATGGTGGAGTAAGACATACCAGTCTTACTCCAGCCCCCTGCCCAAAGGGCAGGAAGTCAGCCGGGTTCATAGGATCCCAGCAAGATCAGCATCCAGTTTGCTTTTGAAGGTGTTCAATGTAGGCGCTTGAACCACCTCCGGTGGCAGGCTGTTCCAGACCTTGGGGGCTCGGACAGTAAATAAGTTCTTCCTTATGTCCAGCCTGAAACGGTCTTGTAGTAGTTTATGACCGTTCGACCTAGTCGTCATCCCTTGGGGCGCTCTGGTGAACAAACGTTCCCCCAGATACTGGTGGTCACCCCTGATAAACTTATAGGTGGCCATCAGATCACCCCTGAGCCTGCGCTTTTCCAGGCTAAAGAGCCCCAGGGCTCTCAGCCTGTCATCGTAGGGTCTGCTTCCCTGACCTCTGATCATGCGCGTGGCTCTTCTCTGGACTCTCTCAAGCTTCTCCACATCCTTTTTGAATTGTGGAGCCCAAAACTGGACGCAGTACTCCAGCTGCGGCCTCACTAAGGCCGAGTACAAGGGGAGAATGACATCCTGGGATTTGCTTGAGAAGCATCTATGGATGCAAGCCAGCGTTTTGGTTGCTTTACTAGC
>NW_005843034.1:360319-361621 GCF_000455745.1 Alligator sinensis
GCCAAACGGCCTCTAGCCTCTCCCCGTCGCCGAGCGCAATCCTAAGACGTATCCCTTTCCTTTGAAACTACCGAACCTGCGGCGCTTCAACCACTCCGGGGCCAATTACCGAGCCGAACCCGCGGAGCTTCAACCACTCCGGAGTCAATTGTCGGAGTCCTCTAGCGAGGATTTAAGCGGAGCTGAGCCTGGAAAACTGTCCAGCCTACACCACGACCATCTTTGGTGTAAGTAAACAATCTTTTAATCAACCATTACGCGTCCGTAACTAATTCTAGCTCGCCACCGGTCTTCTTCAACCCCACGTGCCCGGGCTGCTGGCACGTGGGGTCGAAAAACAGTTTTGCGTGTGCAAAAACAGGTCCACATATCGCTCCCGGCTCGCACATGGCGACATGGACGAGATCGGGAGGCGGCCTGCACATGGCGACGAGGATGGGATCAGAAGAAAACCGGATGGGATCAGAGAAAAACCGAATGGGATCAAAAGGGGACCCGATAGAGCTAGAATTGGTTAAAAACTGCCCTTGGCGCGATAACCAACACCAAGTGAGAAGCTTTGAGGACTTGGAGGCGCATATCGCTTACCACCAGGTGGGCGGAACGGGTGAAAGATTTGTTAGCGGATGCCTTTCGCTGAAGGGAGAAGAGGGAGTCTCCGAGGACGGAGCCCCGAGAGAGAGGGAAGTGTATTTGCTCCCCGCGGCGTTCGGGTGTATAATGAGATGAATGTGTCCTGTTCAGACCCCTCGATACTGTGTCCCTCGCCGGACCTAACCCGGCGGGCGAAATGAACCCAACCTTCACCTGGGAGTGTGCCCGATGCCTAAGATATGCTCGGGAGAGTGAAGAACCGGAGCCAATCGGCCGGTTCCCTCCCCTCATGGTGGCTAGATTAAGGGGTCGCGAGCTTCCATCCGAGTTCCGCGAAGATCTAGAGACCGAAAGATGCGCCGCAGATGAGAGAGTGGCCTTGTGGTACGACAGGGGGGGAGAATCCAGTGCAACTTTTCGTACTATTACTAATCTAATGTATAAGAATTTAAGTTTAAAAGCCCAGCTGCAGATGGCTGTTCAAGCGGTCAAAGAAGTGGCTGAGAGAAGGGATCCTGAAACGCCAGCCCAAGATGGCGCCGAGCAAGAGGGAGACCGCGTGGAAGAACCGGAAAAGAAGGGTGGAGTTTCGGAGGAACCCGCGAGAGTTCGGCCAGCAACTCCGCCCATCGGCGCAGCGTCATCTCCAGCAACCCCGCCTAGCGACGCAGCACCTCCTCTACCGACCATGCCTTCCTGCCGACAACA
>NW_005843034.1:362553-363322 GCF_000455745.1 Alligator sinensis
CGAGGGTTCATCAACGATTTCATCCAATTGAGCCATAAAAATTGTTTAAGTTTGTTAAATAAGATCATTAATCTGTTGTTTTTGAGAGTTTTTGTTTACAGATCCGAGATTCAGAGCACATGGTGAAGAGAAGCCCTGAGAGGGATGACATCGTGAAAGAAGTGAGGGCCTGACGTACGACTTCGCCATGACGCCCACTGAAGCCCTGATAGTGCAGTTTTGTTATGAATCAGATTATGTGTTTGTGTTGCTTGATTATTATGTAACTCAATTCCAAGACAGCAAATTTTATGTTTGTTTATATGTTTGTTTGCTTATCTACTCGTTTGACGACTCACGACAAGGCTCTAGATATGAGTGTATAGCATAATTTAGCTATGTTCTCAGCAAGGGGGGATGTCACAACCCAAAGTTGTGGTTTTTTGTTTTTGTGTGCTTTGGCACCGCTAAGTTATGTTCCCACCAAATTGCAGCTTCTTTATGCGGTGGAATTTTCTTTTGTAATAGGAGAACCTGTGTGCAAAAGAGTATTTCCCGCCGTTTATAGCCTTCTTTGCATGGTACATTTCTTTTGCATCATAGTGATGCACGGTGCAAAGGAGTTCCCGCCATTTGTATTAAGATTTGCGCCACATTATTGGCCGATCTTAATATAGGCACACGTGGCGGCTAGCGATTGGCTTGCTAGCCCTATAAAGAGCTTGGGTGGTTTCCGCCCAAGTTGGAGAGAGAGAGAGAGAAAGCAATTGGAGTTTGGGAGAAAGTGTGA
>NW_005843034.1:366634-371107 GCF_000455745.1 Alligator sinensis
CCCCTCAGTCCCCCTCAGGAGAGAGTCTCCCACAACAAACACCCTACGTTTTGTCTTGGGGAGAGCAAGGGTGGGAACTGCAGTTGGGTTCATGTTGCCTGCGGGAGCTGGCAACTCAGCAGGCTCTGCTGGAGTGGCAAGAGGTGCATACCTGTTGCTCAGCTCCGGCGGGGCAGGGGCCTTGGTGCGGCGGGCCTTAGGGCCCTTGACCACCGTGGTCCATGTCCCTGGCTGGACAGAGCGGGAGGTCCTGGATTCTTCCTTTGGCGTGGAGGGAGACTGGTCTACCCTCCGCCTCCCGGGGGAGAAGGACCTGGCAGTAGGAGTCTATCTCCTGCTCGCAGTCCCTGATGGCACGCAGTCTCTGGACTGTGGCCTGGAGCTCCTCCAGCTGGTGCGCCAGAGACCCCAAAAGGGAGCAGACCCCACAAGGGGAGGTCACCATGCTCCCAGGTCTCAGAGCCTGAAAAAGGGACAGGCAGGTACCGCAGGCGCGGGGCTCTGAGGTGCCAGGGGCGGGGGGGCGGGGTGCGGAGCCCGAGGGAATCCTCGGGAGATGTAGCTTTAAAACAAATACCAAAGATACGAGACTCAAGAGAGAATCTTAAGAACTAGCAACCTTTTTTCCCAGTGCTGCCATCAGCTATATATTAAAAAAAACTGTTGATGTCTTCTGCAGAAAATTGCTTGTTATAAAAAACTTGCTATATTTCAAAACTGCCACAAGATGGAAGCATTTCGACATACTGCCTATACCTTCTGTAAAGTCTTGGGTGACTAATTTTTGTTCATCCTATTTAGAAGGGTTAGGAGTCAGAATTGGACCTGTGTAGTAAGCAGGAGATTTGGCTACTATAAAAAGTTACCATGCTGTAACATGTAAAGATCTTTTGTATCAAACAATAATTGTCTGATTTCTCTCATGTGGGTTTAGTGGCTATGTTAGATTAAAAGTGACTTTAAATAATTAGAGATAACGGGAAAACTTTAATCCTTCAGAAGTAGTAGTTGGTTCAGTTATGTTTCAGTACCTCAAAGGGCAAGTCTTTAGTTTGGCCATGCTTTGATTAGCATAAGACTGTGGAGAGAGATGTGGGTGGAAAAAAACAGGTTTCAAGCTACTTTTTTAACTCCTATAACCTATGTATAATCTTCACTGGTCTGGGTCCCCTGTGTTAAGATCCAGCACATCTGGGAGCCTCTCTTATTGGTACCACATGACATTGTTTTCAGTTCTCTTCCATTCTTGGGGTTTCCTCCACGGTGAAGTACCCTACACCCCAGTGTGCACTATATTTGAATAGAATGGCACAGAGGACTTGGCAGAGATAGGTTACTGAACTTAGACATTACTAGAGAATCATAAGTGGTATGGAAGATGTGGGTGGGGTGGGCTTTGTAAGGTTACAGGAAGGGAGTTGGTGTTACTAGAAGTTAGTGTCAGAAGTGGAACTTCTAAAAGACTTATTCACCCAAACTTCAGGAATGCTTGCATTCTTCAGTAAAGCTGAGTTTCAGGTGGTAATGAGAAATTTTTGAGTGAAATAATTTTCTTTCTAATTTGTAAAATAATGAGACAGTTATTTCTAGTTGCCTACATATCATAATAATGCAAGTATTTATCTCTGTTTATCAAAAAAGCATGAAGCACATACAGAAAAACTCATGTTTAGAAATAGACAAATCATTTTATCTTTATCATAATGGAAAATGATAGCTTAGTTATTTTACCTGAAGTAGGAAACTATTTGCTGGCTTCCACTTCATTTTTTCTATTGTTTCAATTTTAGGACTTAGATGAAGACATGCACCAAAAAATTGCAACAGAAATGAACCTCTCAGAAACTGCTTTTATCAGAACACTGGACACCAAAGATGACTTCACCAAAAGTAAATACCTATGTTTACCTCAGAATATCTTGCAAAAAAGCAAGACGATCTTCATCCATTCATAATTTAAAGTTTCAAAATTATGAGAATATAAGACAATAAGGCAAATCATTGGAGATGTATGGATGTCATGTATTTGTAAGAAGGTGTTAGTAAGAACAAGAAGCTTCCTGTACCCAGATTTTTATGAAATATGAATCCACTCTGTTGATGTGTGGTATTGTAAGTGTTTTAAAAGGTACAAGACAATTTAGTAACTATAAACTACATAACATGGGACTTAGCACTTTATGAAGAAAAATATGTTATGTATAGGAAACGCATTAGGCACAGTGAAAAGATAAATTAATCCTTTTGTGAGATATCTAGATAAGTTGAGTTATCCCTGTTATACAGGTATAGGGACAGAGACACATAAAGGTTAACAGAGCATTTGGGTTAAGTGTGATCTGAAAGAAGCTGGACAACATGAGCAAAGGTCTGTTTGATTGCTCCTGTGTGCAGGACTTTGTACTGATCTTTCTAAATAAACAGGATTGCATCAAAGAAATATCTATCATTAATTTCTCACCATGTTAAAAACCAAAAGGAGCCCAAATTTTGGATAACAGTTGTGTTTTGTGTTTCCTACAGCTACCAATTGATGACCAATAGAGTTATCACATTTATTGTAAATACTTTTAGGTTTTATGTATCCTATAAAGTATGATAAATACTAGATTATAGTTCACTTTCTTTAAGAGATACTGGAATAGGTCATCAACCAATGACTCTGCTGACAATGTCAATTGCAAGATCACAATTAAATGGCTAAAGAGAACAGTGTTGGTACACTGGCAAGACCTTTTACAGTAATTTGGTCATCGTGTGTAGGTACTGAGCAATGTCACCAATAGATACCAGACCTATACTTCACGTGTATTACATCTTCTGGTAGAAGATGGTGGCTGTCTGTAAGTACAGCAGGATATTGTAGATTTTGTAGAAAGAGCAATTGTGATCATCCACTCCACATATCACTTGTAAAAATAATACTTAAATATTTTAGAGATATGTACTCTTCAAATCTGAGTGACATTTCTGTAGGCTGTAGTGTTCTAGGACAAGTCTGTGCTCACATGTGAGGTGAAATGCTACAGTCTACTACTTTTTGCTAGCAATTGAATAAAAATGTTGAGAAAAACTTGGCATACAGTACAGTTTTGGAGAGGATAGCGCCTCTGTTCCAGAGACATGGTATGTTTGTTTATGGGGACACTAAGAACTGTTGTATTTTTTATTAATAGGAACATCAACCCCAAACAGGCATCCTGAGTAGTGACTACCGTGTTTGTCTCCAGTCATGTCACAGCTAGACACCATCTTCTACAGCTCTTAAGCACAGAGTTCCATTTGCAAGAGCAAATTATCACCACAACAGGGTTGACTCACAGCTGGATTCTGGGTTTACCCTGCTTCAAATTGCTTCCATGGGTCATTCATAAGTCTTAGCCAGTAGGGTTGATTTTTGTGTTTCAATTGTTTTTGTTAGATAAAGGACCTTGATAACTTTTTATTGCACTAATTTTTCTTATTGACACGGTGACATGTCTTCTCAAGACATGGTCACATGCAGTCTTTGTTCCTCCTGCAGTCTTCTAGTCACGTCTGGTTGGATCCTATTTGTTTTAAATAAATTTACATAAAAAAATCATGTTAAATCCTGTAGCTTGTGAGCTTTTCAAAGGTACAGGAACTCAAAAGGCAAAGCGTTCTCTATATCTATAGTCCCATTCATAAAGGAAAACCTTGATGTGATTTTAGAGAGACAAAGACTGTTTCTACTACATAAGGCAGGGATTTTCAAACTTTTTAAAGAAGTGTACCCCTTCTGGTGGTGGCGGCTGGACAGCGGGGGGGGGGGAGGAGCTTGCATGCAGTTGCCACTGTGATCTCCCACTCTGTGCTGCTGCCACTGCACCCCACTTTCCCACAGTTGGTCACATGTGTGGCTCTGCAGGCTGCTGACGGGCCTTGCATGGGCGTGGGGTGGTGGATGGCAGCAGTGGCTGCAGCATGGGAGCTCCCTCCCTGCTCCCCCCTTGCGGCCCGCAGAAGGGCACCTGTGTGACCCACAGAAGGGCACCGCTGCTCTTGCCCCCTTCCCACCACTGGCCCTGTTCCTGGAAGGCAGCAGCTCAGGATGTTGGGTGGCGGTGCGCTATCCCCACCCACACGCGTTTACCCCCTAGGACTTTTCCAAATACCCCTAGGGGTACATGTACCCCTGGTGACACCCCCTGACATAGGAGTTAGTCTGGGATGTGAAGAGGTACAAACCCTAAAGGAAAGATCTGTGCTGGGAGAAAACCTTAGTGTGGCGGAGCACCTTTGGGGTGCTCGCCACATGGCAGGGGCTGCAGTAGGCTGGGACAAAGCCAGCAGGGAAGGCAGCCAAGTGAAGGCCCCCTGAATGTTATTGAAAGTGGGGAGGTGTGTGGTGGAGCACCTTTGGGGGGTGCTTGCCACTTGAGGGCTCACACAGGCTCTGAGGGGAGCCTGCTTTGGAGGAGCAGCAGGGGAAACCTCCCCCAGGTACCATTT
>NW_005843034.1:371215-389331 GCF_000455745.1 Alligator sinensis
AATCCCCGGCTGGTGGCAGAGGCAGCAACGTAACCTGGCTGCAAGGCTGCTGGTATCATTCTGGAGGTAAGGGAGGAGCTGTTAGGGGATGGCTAGGAGGCTCCTGGTCTTGGGCATGACCTAAAACTGTACCCTGCCAGTAGTGGGTGGCCTGGTGGGGCTCTCAGTGGCATGGGAGCCCCCAGGAAATGCCAGGCCAATGATCACCCTGGTGAAAGGTGGGTGGGGGTGCCTTAACCCTAGCACTCACCTTCAGGTGGGTTTGCGTAACACCGGAGGCAGTTGGGGCCAGGCACAGTTACGGCCACCTGAGCCCTGTAGGGGGCAAGACTGGGAGGAGAGAGAGTTGGGGCCAGGCACGGCTACGGCCAACCTGAGCCCACTGGGGAGGGAAGGCCCATGGCCCCAAGTGAGGGCAGCAGAGATGAGGAGCCCCGAGTGAAGGGGAGTAGGCCAAGGTAGGTTTCTAGATGCCTGAGGCTGTAATTTGGGCCAGAGGCCGAGTAAAGGGGGCTCAGCCCGAGAGAGAGGGGTAAATCCTGACCCTGGTAAGTCCTCCACCGCTGGGAGGCCAAGCGTGGGTCAAAAGCAAGATCTATAATGAGCACAATGACATGATGCTCCAGGGGGGGAGTGAGAGTCCCTGTGAGACCCTGGAACACACCGGTCATGGTGCGAGTTACCCCAGCTCCCACAACCAGGGGGGTAACTCCTAGTAGGGGCCAGAAGGCAGACCCAAGAGAGTGAAGGGGCTAGTGGCAGGGGGCGTGATGAGAATACCCTACCCTCGGCTGGTCAATGCTGGGGCCAGGACCAGAAAGGTCAAAAGGGCCAGGGGCTCACTGAGGGATGTCCAGAGCTGAGGGCCTGGGGTTCTGACTGGCCTTGGAGGTGAGGCCAGGGCCTGTGTGGCCAAAGGTCCTGGGGGGACCACGCCCGAGAGGGGAAATAGTTTCAGGGAGCTAGGCAGCCCGAATGAAGGTGGGCTACACTGCCGGAATGGAGGGATCTTAAAGGGGTCTGAACTGAATGATTCTGGGGCCCAGTGTGGGGCTGGTGAGATTAACATCAGTGGATGCCATCTGTGAGGTATGGGCTGCTGTGTAAGGAAGGTACGGAGCTGCAGATAGCGCCCCCTGGCACCTGGGCAAGAATGGGCAGCCTCCCCCCTTAATTAACATCTTAATTAATTAAGAACAAGGCATGGCAGGTGAGTCAGGTGGGAGGCATGCCCAAAGGCAAGTGGGGAACCTAGCACTGTGGCTAGGTGGGGAGCCCCACTTTGTCACACTTAGTTTAGATGCAGTTCTATTAGTAAAATTGTACAAAGGTTACTAATTGTACATAGTACAAAGTGCTTTGCATGCATTTCTGAAGCTACAGCTTTGGCATTATTTCATACTGTACTCACGTACTAAAAAAGTACTCCCAGTGCAGACATGGCCTGACAAACAATAGTTGTACAAAAAAACAGGATTAAGTGGATGGCTAGAAACCTTTGTGCAATTCAATCTGATTGTATAAGATTTGTCTGCTCAGATTCAAGCATAATCGCTTAGTAAAATGTTTAGAAATTAACAGAGGAAGAGAGGCTTTTATAATCCTTTCATAAAATTAACTTTCTCTTTTTAAAAGGTTCCTGCTTCGGATTAAGGTGGTTCACACCAACTAATGAGGTCCCTCTTTGTGGTCATGCAACGCTAGCAGCAGCTGCCGTATTATTCAATATACAAGGTATTATTTTTACATTATTCTATATTATGATTATTTTTACATAATTTGCTAAATTTTTCTGATTTTAAAAATATACTCACACTGCTTTTTAATTATGCTCCGCAAATACAGCAGTTAAACCCCAAGAACACTTGAGGGTGGCCCCTTAACTAGTTATCTTTTTCTCATGCTCTGCTGTTACAAGGCAGTCTACATCCAGATTCCCCTGACCTCCTTTCTCTGTCATTAGTTAAAGGAACTGAATGTGCAGGTCTCAGCTGGTGCAGGGAAGTCCAGAAGAGGTAGAGATATTGCGGAGTATGTTCCCCTTCCGTTACGGCCAAGAGGAAGCCCCTATCTGTCATATGCTTCAGCTGTTTCTTTATTGAGTTTGTAGGAGTTTTGCCTAAAAAAACAACTGGCTCAAGAATTTTCTTGGTATGTAATCCCATGTAGATAGTCTGCTAAAATAGAATAACTCTACCATGTAAGATGAAGGAGCAAACACTCTGGACAGTAGGATTAGGATTCAGATTGACCTTGATAAATTGGAAAAATGATCCAAAATTAATCAAATAAAATTCAGTAACACTAAATGCAGAGTCCTGTACTTGTGACGGAACAATTGCATGCACAAATGCAGACCAAAGAATGACTGGCTAAACTACAATACTGCAGTCAAGGACCTGGGGGTTATTTTGAACCAGAAGTGGGCATTTAAGTGGCTGGAGGGCCACTTAAGGAGTTTTGGTGAGCTGTTGCAGGCTGGGTCAGCACCCCACCTCCCTCCAGCCCTCAACAGCTCACCAAAACTCCCTAAATGTCTCTGCCCTGGGACCTGGCCCCGTGCTGACACCACCTGGTGATCCTGGGGTCTCCGTAGAGACCAGCCCGGGACCCATGCAGGCAGGGTGTACTTGGCTGGGTTAATGGGTGGTGCTATAGGCGGGCGAGGAGTGGCATCTGGGAGCAGGATGGGCAGGCAGGGCTGGGGCTGGGATTGGAATCGCAGGGTGGTGGCAGGGTGGGACTGGAGCCCAGGGCAGGGTCGTGATCTGTACTAGTGCCTGTTTCAGGGACACATAGGCAGCAGATTGTGGCTCTGCCTGAGGCCCTGAACCTGTGCTGTCACTGCCCCACGATCCTGATCCTAGCCCTGGCCCTGCCTACCCATCCTGCTCCATGGAGACCCCACCTGCCTGCTTCATCCAGTGCTCCCAGTGATAGGTACAGGGTGGATGTTCTGGGGTGCCCAGGCAGCAGGGCCAGGTGTGGTGGTGGCAGAGCCATCCCTAGGGGTGTGTGGGGCCCAGGATATATCAGCCTGTGCGGGGCCAGGGGGTGGCAGCGGGGCAGGGATGGTGAGCGGCTACAGCACAGAGCTGGCAGCCACAGCGGAGCTGACAGTGCATGGCAGCCACAGTGGGGCCTATACGGCACTGTCCGTGGGGCCCAGGGCGGTTGCCCTGATTCGCGCCCCCTGGGGATGGCCCTGGGTGGTGGCAGTGGAGATTGGCAGTGGCAGCTGGAAGGAGCTGTTGCTGTAGGGGCTGTTAGGAGGCAAGTGTGGTCACCATGCTGCCTGGGCACACGTCACAGTCCAGACTGCCCGCTGCTCCTGGGCTGGGAAGGGCTGAGGGACCCACTGTGGGCTGGATAAAATCTCTTGGCAGACTGGATCTGGCCCTCAGGCAGTGTTTTGCCCACCCCTGTTATGGACTATAACGAGCCAACAGCATGCCATTGTTGCAAAAACCGCCAATAACATAATAGGCTATATTAGTAAGGCCTCACCTGGAGTACTCTTTTCAGTTTTGAGCCCCTCATTTAAAAAAAGGCACAGACAAATTAGAAATAGTCCCAAAGTGATTTGAGTTCTGGGAAACATGAGTTATGAGGAAAGGTTAAAAGAACTGGGATTTAACCTGAAGAAGAAAAGACTGATGGGGGATCTGAGAACAGTTTTCAAATATCTGGAGGGTGGTTATACACAAACTATTCACAGGGGACAGGACAAGGAATAACTATCTTAAATTTCAGCATGGGAAATTGAGGTTGGATATTTGGAAGAACAGACTACCTAAAGAGGTTATGGAATCTCCATCCTTGGAAATTTTTAGGAGAAGGTTGGACAGACACTTGTCCAGGTTGGTTTAGAAAGGGAGGATCCTGCCTTGAATAGGCTTTTGGATGAAGTCCTGAGGTCCCTTTAGCCCTACATTTCTATGGTTTTTTTTTATGAATCTAGCTATTTAAATATGCTAAAAGTGATACTCATATAATTATAAAGATTCTTTTCCTATTCCTCCAACTTCTTATTTCAATGACAAATATTGCAATGTTTTTTTCTTTAGAAAACATGAATTCAGCTCTCACTTTTGTAACACTGAGTGGTGAATTAAAGGCTAAACAAGAAAAAGATCATATTGTCCTGGACTTACCCCTTTATTCAACTTACCCACAGGTCAGTCCATGTTGTATATTTGTATGTTGCTTTCAAGAAACATGCCTCTATTGCTTACAGATTTTGTTTGCTTCTTCTAGGAGTTTCAGGAAGTAGAAGAGCTAGTAAAGGTAATTTTTGGCACATGTATGCTATTGTTCAAACTAATTTTTCAAAGGCTATAAATATTTTCTTATGTTAAAATGAATGAAAAATGACTAATAGTGCACAATGTCTCCATATGAAATTATGTTCTTATGTGCAGATATCTAAATGCAGAAATTCAGGGAATAAAATGTATTTTCCAACCTAGCAGTGGACTTTCAGGTTGTGGCAGTTTCTCTGGTTTCAACTCCAGCCCTTTATTGAATAGCAGTCTTTCAGTGCCAGCTTTTGGTCTAATATAACCACAAAGGCTGCTTACATACATGGAAAAAAAACCCAACAAATGGCACTTTACGTTCAGTTTGGTGCATCCCTGCACCTAGCACAGCACATGCCCAGAAGAGACATCATGTTAGTTTGACCTGGCTCTCCCAGTGTCTGTATCTGTAGCAAACGTATCTGTGTCATCCTGGCGAGAAATGGGTAGCGGTGTCCCACAGGGGTCGGTGCTTGGTCCAGTACTTTTCAACATCTATATTAACGATTTGGATGTGGGGGTAAAGAGCTCACTGACCAAGTTCGCAGACAACACCAAGTAATGGGGAAGCATGGTCACACTTGAAGATAGGCTACAGATACAGGGGGACCTAGACAGGCTAGCAAGTTGGGTGGATCAGAATCTAATGAAGTTTAATGTCAAGAAATGTAAAGTGCTCCGCCTCGGGACGAGCAACCCCCAACACATTTACAGGCTTGGTGGCACCAAACTGACTAGAACCACAAATGAAAAGGACCTGGGGGTAATAAGAGATCACAGTATGAATATGAGCCGGCAATGTAATGCTGTAGCCAGTAGGGCAAATAATACTCTGGCATGCATCATTTGATGCATCTCCAGCAAAACCAAGGAGGTGATTCTTCCGCTCTACTCAGCACTGGTGAGACTGCAGCTGGAGCACTGCATTCAGTTCTCGGCACCACACTTTAACAAGGACATGGACAAGCTTGAGAGAGTCCAAAGAAGAGGCACCCATATAATTAGTCTTACATGGCAAGCCATATGAAGAAAGGCTGAGGGATCTAGGACTCTTCAGCCTGAAGAAAAGAAGGCTGAGAGGGGACCTGGTAGCAGCTTACTGTTACACTAGGGGAGTACGCCAAGGGCTTGGTGAGCAACTGTTCACCAGGGCATCCGAGGGGAGAACTAGGAGTAATGGCCACAAACTTCTGGAAGACCGATTCAGGCTCAACTTTAGGAAAAACTTCTTCATAGTCAGGGTTTCCAGACTGTGGAGTAAGCTCCATCCAGAGGTGGTGCAATCACCTACCCTGGAAATCTTCAAGAGGAGACTAGACAGTCACCGTGTTGGGGTCACCTGACCCCCAGTTATCTTTCCTGCTTGGTGAAGGGGGCTGGATCTGATGATCTTCCAAGGTCCCTTCTGGCTTTACAATCTATGAATCTAGATCAGGCGAATCAGCAAGGCTTTTTTTCACTTTTACTGTATCAGCTAAAATTAGATAAAAGAGCCAAAAAGCCCCACTGAAGTGTCTGATCTATACAGACACTGGGGAGCTGGGTCAAACTAATGAACTTCCTTTTCCAGTAAAACATTTTTTTTCATGTCTGTCAGAAGCCATAATAAGGACCAATCTAGTGTACTTTCTCTCATCCCATTCCCAGAGCTACCTTTCATGCTGACATGCAGAATCCCTAGCTGTAATTCAGCCCTCAGTCTGGATGCAGAGGACCTCCATGTATCCATTTTGCCTGTATTTCCCTTGTATTCATGTACCCTGGAATTGTATGAAAGGCCTTGCCTGAGCTCTCTGACAGTAGTTGAATTTGCCTTTAAAAATGAAAGGGAAAATAAATCACATACTCTAGTGACTTTTAACTGTTCTGTTTGGTTTATCTAACATTCTTTTACCAGACAGCAGTAGGTGATATGGTTGTTCAAGACCTTCGCTATTCTCCTGACACAAAAAAACTCCTAGTCCGTCTCAACGATACTTATGAAAGGTAAATGACACTATCTGACACAAGTGTTCTTGTAGAAATGTATGAATTGTTTATTCAGCAGTACTCATGTACAGGTTCTTTTTATATGTTTGTCTTTGAAACATGGGGATGTTAAAAAATGCTTCATCTCCATATTCTGTAAGTATATGTCTTTGGACTGTTATGATTTTGAATCTGTCAAGCTAAGCAGGATCAAGCATTCTCTGCATTTGAGTTGAATACCTCCCCTAAAAGACAAACTGGATGATAGGAAGAAGTTTTAGTGATGAAACAGATGATTTTCTGGATCCAGTTTGAAGAGTCTTTGTTTCTGGAGGTATTGGTTTTTTAAATAAGCTATAAAACCAAAGCCTTTAAATATCTCACAGTGTATGTTACCTTTCTGCCTGGGCATACATTCTACTCATGCAGAATATGTTGGGGGATTTGTGGCTATCTATGCTTATGCGTTCATAAATAATAACTTCATGGAACAACGTTCATCAGAAAAATTCCAAAGTGCTTTTCAATCTCAGAAGTTATTATTTTTCTGTTAGTATCAATTTGGCACTTTTCAGCACTTACATTAATACTGATTATTAAAATACACTGTGTTTATTTGATTCAAGGTCTGTCTTGGAGAAATTAAAAGTGAATGCCCAAGATCTTGTGCCAGCTGAGAAGACAGGAAAGGTGAAAGGGCTAATACTGACACTTAAGGGAAGTTTGAGTGAAAAACATAAAAATTATGACTTTTATTCCCGATACTTTGCACCATGGAATGGAGTTCTGGAAGATCCTGTTACAGGTGTGTTCATATGTGTACATGGGATTGATTCGTGGCTCAGTTCATGTGAAGAGCTCTCATTATAAACTTACACTGCATAGCTATTTGCATCATTGAAATTTTTCACTTTCTTTTGGAGTTACCCTTGTAAGACTCCAGGAATTAGCTCAGTAAGCTGGAAACTTTTGCAGTCGATATCTGACCCATTAAAAAATGTCCAGGTTTCTGCCGTTATCAGGCCAGAGATTTCTGCTTGTTTTTCATATCCCGTAAGTACAGAATTCCCATTAAGAGGAGGAAGGGCAGAGGCTATTAAACTAATATATTCACATGCATGTCTCGTGAAGTATTCATTGCTTTATTAATGGCACAGTTGCCTTATGATTTTTTTGCGACAACTTCATTTTTTTTTACCAGTATGAAGGTCTTTTATTGTTGATACTCTCACCTACATACATATTGTAAATGCTACTAAGAAAACAAGTGTATAGAGGTTGGGGTGACAAGAATTTAAATGGCTTCTTTGATCCTTCTCACTGGGTATGATGGTGAGTCACTGTGAAGAGCAGTGAGCTCAGTCTCCCTCTACAGCTTCTCTTGGGGCGCTTTAGTCTCAAACTTGTATGGCAGCTACCTCAGAACATCTTGACTCAGCGCTACTCCTGATTCAGTTGGCACATTCAATGTATTGGCATCACTGTTTTACACTAATTTGCTTCAGATGTTTTACTGTGATTGCTTGAGATCATTACTTATGGGTCACTAAAAATGGATAATATGGACAGTCACTCTAAAAAAGAAAGAACGGGTATAAAAATCGTTGTTTATGATGTGTTGTCCGCTGGTATTCCATGACACGTTCTTGTCTTCTACTATAGCATGCAATATAAACTTTGTCCCATTCCCACAAAGGAACTGAAAGGTAGTTATAGCCACTGCGTTTTTTGTCCTTGATTACAGGATGCTAAAGGGCATACAAGGAACAGAGTTCCAAAGTTCTTATTCTTTTTTTATTCCATGTTTATTATTATAACTCGAGATATTTGTATTGTCCATCTTCATTTCAATTTTTTAAAAACCTTGCTGAGCTCTTGGATCCACTGAAGATACTACAGTAAAGTTTTCTAGCTACCACTGTATCTGCTCAGGAAAGAAACTTGCTTGAGATTGCCAATTAGGTGCCTCCTTGCCAACAGAAGTCTTGTTGAGGGGCAGGTGACCTCACTGTAAAGATATTTTCTCTTCCTTCATGGTTTTACAGCTAGGAAAAGAGAGCTGAAGAATTTTAATTATGAACATTGTCCTTTTCAATGACATCTCAATGTCAAATTAATTATTTTAGCTGTGTAAGTGTCTTATATTGTGGTGTTCTACCTTGTAATGACTTCATAACTGCAGTACATGTTCTTTTGACCATGTGGCTTGATTATTATGATTACTTTACATGAGGAACAAAGCACAAGACTAAGCAGCATGCTTACCTGTGAAACGGAGCAGTCATGATGATAATGTTTCAAACAGTCTTGTTTTTTTTAATATTAGCTGCCTTTTAAGGTGATCCTATTAATTTTTGAGGTCCTCAGTGAGAGTTCTGAAAACTTATTGTGTCACATCCTGGTGTGGGTATCTTTTCAGTGACACCACTTACTTTTAAGTCAGGGGTCAGCAACCCCCGGCACACGTGCCGAGCATGACACGCAAGGCCGTTTTACTCAGCACACCACCGCCAGCCCAGGCTCTAAGCAGCTGATGCCAGCCACGGAGCCCAGGCTGTTCCCAGCAGGCGGCTGGGAGGCTTCAAGTCCTGCTGCAAGCAGACCAGGCTTCTTGGGCTGGCTGCAGCCGGGAGGCTGCAAACAGCTGCTCTGGGCTGTGGCATGTCAGCACTCCCACACCTTCCAAGGTAGACATTGTGGGGTTTTTTCGGCACTCCAGCCAAAAAATGTTGCCTAGCCCTTTAGGTGGTTCCTCCAGTCATGTACAAAACTATCAGGCAATTGAGCTTTTGTCATAACAGCCATGGGGTATAGAATTTTTTCTTTCTGGATGCTAATTTCAATCCACCTACTTCTACTTCTAAATTGCATCTAAAAACCTTGTTTTCAAGATTCTTTTTTCATAATCGTGTATGTGTCCTCTATAGCAACATCATTCCATTTGTTTAAATTCCTAATATTGTGATCTTTTGTTATTTTATTACAGTGTATTATATTTGTTGGCCAGCACTGATGTGCATTGGTCAAAGGATATAAATTTGTTATTTGTGGCTAATCATGAAGTCTTTATTTAGACAAAGCTCCCATTGAAGTCTGAGGAAAGACCTAATAAAACATGAAGAATTTCCCTTGTTAATGGTAGACTTAACCTTACTAACAGAAGTGTTATTCTAACTATTCCCCAAGCTCTTAAATATTTATATTCCAAATGCAACTCATGTTGTAATTGATTTGTTTAATAATTGTGTACATTTTAATTTGTGATAGCTATATAACAAGAGTTATCTTTAATGCAGTGTTATCTGATATCTTTTCATTTCTTTTAAGGATCTGCCCATGCTGTTTTAGGCAGCTACTGGTCACAGCACCTTGGTAAAAGTGAAATGCTTGGTAAGAAGACCTGTTTTTTTGAAAAAAATATCCTTTTAAATAAAAATAAATTGTATAGGCAAAGTATAAGCTGTCACAGTAAAACTGCCCAGTTTGACTTCCTTTACTCACTCCAGACAAAAAGACCTGGCCATATCATTAGTAGTAACATATTACAACCTGACTAGGATTTACCAGTTCAGGCAATCACCCAATCTTTGTTTCCTATGCAGAAAAGACAAGAATCAGGCTATTTCTACCAAAACATCTTCCTAGATGTACTAGATTATGTATTTGGGAATTATATAAATTAGCACATGTTCCTCTTCCTCAAGGAATTAGATTCCTCTTGATCAGAAGTAAAGTAGCATCTAAAGGCTTTAATAGACATATGGTACTAGGTGAGATATGTAGAGCAAGTACATGGAGTTGCAGTCATACATTACCAAACAGTGCTTTTTGGACTTAGCATCTAGAGCAGATATACTCATTTTTGTATAATAATTCTCCAGTCTTGGTATCATTAGGACTGTGCCTTCTTCTTTCCTGGATAGGAGTAAAGGCAGTCCTCCGACTTGCAACACAATTGGTTCCTGAAAACCATGTCTTAAGTCGAAACATTGTAACTCGGAACCAATTTTCTCATAAGAAACAATGTTATAAATTGGGGATTGGTTCCTGAACCAAGACCTGATACCCTATTTTCACTAAAAATACCGCAGCATTTTGTACTCAATCAATTATAGGTGAGTAATATAGCTACATTAATGTATTTATATTGTAAATAGCAATCATATTGATTTGGAAGGACTTCTTTGAGGTGACTTTGCTGGACTTTTTGAAAGGCTCTTGGTTGGACTTTTTGAAGGGTTCTTGGCTGGAGTCCTCTCAGGAGTCTTGGCTGCAGGTTTTTCTGGAGTCTTGTCTGCTTTCTTAAAGATAGTGTCCAAGGAAGTTTGGACAGATGTTCTCCAGGGAGATGAGCGACGCAGTGAACTTGTTTGCTGGCGTGGTGTCGCATTGGATCAAGTATTGTAAAGTTGAAACTGACATCATAAAGTTGAAACAGGATGTCAGTTTATAAACGTTGTAAGTGTGAAACGTTGTAACTCGAAATGTTGTAAGTCGAGGACTGCCTGTACTGTTAATTTATCCTATGAATGGGAGTAAGCAAAGGATACTTACAAAAAGGAGTAGGGCGTTCCTGACAAGTACACACTTGCAATTTTCGGCACCTCAAACCCCGTGCGGCATATGTGCACTCATTTGCTGCACTGCTCATTTGTACTGCGGCAGGTTTTTTTTCACACTGGGAAATCCTGGTATCAAAAAACAAAAAAATGCTGCTAAAAAAAGCAGCATGGCGCACGTGGCAGCGGTGTGCACTGCCTATGGGCGGCTGGTGCCTCCTGAGGCACCCCCACTCCCCAGCCGGCACTCTCAGTGGGGCACCAGTGCTTCTGCCTGCCCCACCTACCCCTGCCTATGCAGGGAGCACTGGCTGTCAGGGGGTGCACCAGTGCTCTCAGGGAGGTGTATATGCACCCCCGTGTATCCCCATGCGTCACCACTGGCACTGCCAGAAACTGCTGCCCTGGGAGGCCTCCAGGACCCTAGGTAAAGCTGCTGGGGCCAGCACAGGTGCTGGCCTCAGCCTCCCCTACCTCTCCTGGGTCAATTTGCTGCACACCAGATTGTGTGTGCAGAGGAGTGACCTTGGACAAATAGCAGCAGTACAAATGCACACATAGAGTATACTCAACTATAATGTGAGTTCTTGAGATGGACTGTAAAGTCACACTTCCCATCCACCTTCCCCTCTCCTTTGGAGTCCAAATTCATTTTAAGGGCTTGGAGATGCATAGGAAAAACTGAGGAAGGTATTATGCCACATCTCATTCTATAGTCTTGTCCACAGAATATTTCAAAATGTTGAGAGGAGGGTTAGGAGGGACACAGGAGGGCTTTAGTGGGCATTGCTACTTTGAGTTATAACACCTGTACTGCATTGGTTGATGAGCCCAGGAGTGTGACTATATGGAACCTGAGTCAAAGAACTTTGGTTACAGGTGAGCCACTTCCAGTTTTTCTTGGTAGGAAACTTTAGGCTAGTTCACAGGTGCTCAATCCTCTAGCCTGTGGAGCCATGGCATCCAGCCCACTGGGCTCCCCACAGGTCCAGAAATTTGGTGCCAGTGGAGTAGTGGCAGCTGGGGAAGTGTAGGGTCCAATCTGGGCACATCTGGCCTGGCCAAGGCTGTGTGGAGTCTGATTTGGGTATATGCAGCCAGGCCAAGGTGGCGAGGGGCCTGATCTAGGTACACATGGCTGGGCTGAGGTAGTATGTGGACTGATCCAGGTGTGTGGGGCCCAACTTTGTGCATTGACTGTGGCCTGTGTATTGGCTCTATACCACTCATCCAGTCCAGGGGGCCAAAATGGTGAACATGACTAAATAAGGTAATTTTTTTGTTTGTTTATTTCGGTATGGTTTTAGCACACTCTGTATGAATCCATATTGATTATTGAAGTAAATGGTTGGTTTAGGAAACTGGTTATAGTATATACTTTTTCATGTGAATGGTAATCACCTAACCAGTTAAAATTTGGCAGTTTTGACAGGTCTTCAGTGGGTGCATCTACATGAAACATTTACTGTGCAGTAACTTGTTACTACTGCGCAGTAGCATTGCCAGGCATGAACTGGGACGCGACACTACTGTGCAGTAGTAATGAGCTACTGCATGTTAAGCATCACTAGGCAACTCTGCCAGGACACTACTGCACGGTAATGCCGGTTATTGCGCAGTCATTTAGTACTTGGTTATGCAAGTACTAAATGACTGGAGAGTAACAGCTGTGCAGTGGGTGGCTTGTGTAGACAAGCCCATTGTCATTTAAGTGCCACCTTGCTGCATTTATAGATGAAAAAGCTTTGTCTAGACAAGTGGGGAAAAAAAACCTTTCATTTCTTTTACAGATGCATCTCTCTGCCTCCTTGCCTTCTTATGTTTTTGATTCCATTTGGTTGAACACAGTGGTTCCACATAAATCTTTTGGTTTCTAATCTCAAATAGAGGGGTTTATACAAATGTGCCGTAGGCCTAGGCATTGTTATGAATTGTGAAGGAAAGCTCCTAACCCCTTCCCTCTTTAAGATTAGAGTGAGGTTTGGGAGGTTTTGCTGTGGGCGTTGCCCTTGTCACCTTTTGGGAGGATGAGAGATTTTTTCCTCAGACTCCCAGATTAGCCTGAGCTGTGTGGGTTTTTTTTACCTTCTGACTAGCCTGAGCTGCCTAGGAGCCTGGTGGGTCAGTTATATAATAAATTTTTTTTCACAACTTGACAAGTGCCTGTTGCAGGTAACTGTTGAATAAGCAGATTCTCTCCCTGATAAACTGGAATGGGAAGTGATCTAGAAGAAGTCATTTCCTAAAGAAGGCTTGGAATGGGACTGTGGCCTTCAATGTTTAATGTGGTGGAGAAACAAATCTTCTTTGTCACCTTCCTCACTTCTGTTTGAGGAGAAGACAAGGGGGTCATAGTGTTGCTTAGGACCAGATCAAGAGGATAGCAGACCTCCACCAAGTTGAAGAGATAATAAGAAAGAAGACCTGCAGTAGAGATATTATTGCTGTTCCTAGATGTGTTACTTTGTGGCCTAGTTAAACCACGTTCCAGGTATCTTGTCTTCCTACATTGTCCAGAACAAAAGATCTGATAGTCTCAGTTTTGATAGTTGCATTACAAAACCCATTATTCATTATTTGTGTTAACAATTAGCATTCTTGTTAGTTTCAGTAGAAAAGCAACGGCTAACCTGGAATAGGTCTTTACCTATTTTTACCCCATAAAGGTGATCCATCCGGAGTGGTAGTGATGCATACTGATTAAGCAGTGTTTGTAATGCTGCTGCCTGTGTTGTACCTATTCTGTAGATAAAGAGGCCTTAAGTTTCCAGAACCTTTTTTATGAATAACAATTTATTTTAAAATAGTGGATAACCAAAATATTGATAAAAAATCTATACTCTTTTGTTTCTATTTTAGCTTGTCAGTGTTCTCCCCGTGGAGGAGAAATGAAGATCTCACTACAGAGTGATGGAAGGATTGACATCGCTGGTCAAGTTGTTATTGTCTTAACAGGCAATTTGACATTCTGAAGGGAATCAGCACTAACAGCTCCATCTGTCTGAGCTTCAAATTATTCAAATTGTATCTGGTTATATCTTGGTCTTAAAGTGCAAATCATCATCACTGTCTTGTGAAACCCATAATTCTTAATTGTTTCCTCCCCGCTTCAGAGATTACTTGAAAATTGTCTTTCAGGTCTTCAGGGTGTTCAGTGGACTTTCTCTTGATCATCCTATATCCTTCTAAACTAAATGATTCTTTTTTGTTTCTTTTAAATCCCAGATTTCTTCTTGCCTTTTTCCTTTTTGCAGGTATAGAGTCTTTTCTCACACTGTCCAGTAACATCCTTCTTGTATTCCTACTCCTGTGATCTCCTTTTTATGTACAGACTCATCTTAAAAGCTATTTCTGGTCTCTTTCACTCGCTCATAAAATAATTAAATCCTTCCTTTATGTTCAATCTCTCTTTCTGAAGTCTGACCATTGTTCCTCTTTTTTCTTTTCCTTGCATCCTGTCTTTAATAATTTACTTGATTTAAAATGTGAAAACTAATTGTACGTGAAATCCTCTTTCTTTCTTCTCTTTTGAATTATGCTTTTCAAGAAGAATTATATTGAAGAAGCTTATAACATTAAATCTTGATTTGAAATTTCTGGCTGAAGAACACAGATGGCTACACTAAGCTACTTTTATTGAATGCTTCAAAATCTGAAGCTTTCCTCCTAGTTCAAAAGTCCTTTCTGCAGTGTCCTCTCTGTGCAACATTATCTCTAATCTTATGTCAGCTATTTTCTTGAGTCTTTACTTTGCTGCTGTTTTGGTGTTCTCTCAATTCATCATTTAGGAATATAAGACTCTTTTAGTTGTCATGACCAGTTTATCTACCACTCTTTCTTCCTCTTTCCAAGTCACTTTTTTTCTAAATTTTGCTTTAAGTCTTTCATTTTTTTTCTTTATTTTGTAATTATCTCTCAGTGTGTACAGCATTTTTAATTCAAAGGTATTGTCATCCTGCATGATCAGTTGGCAGTAATTTACATGGCTTATATATATTGGGGAGATTGGCTGTACTGAAGGTGAACTCCAGTACTGTCATTACTTTGTGATTTTCATCTTGATAATCTCCAAAGCTCCTGGAGATGAGTAAAGATGTAAAAATCTCAGATTTCATTTTAAAAAGTAAGTTTCTCACCCTCATAGTTGCATATAGAATATTGATAATGTGACTTGAATATCTTAAAGGTTCACAGCCAGTAGGTAAACAAAAGGAACCTCCAATTAAAAATAAAAATAAAAAATCTCACGCATGCTTTTGGCCTGGCTCATGAATTTTGAATATTTGAGGTTTTCGTACTGAAACTCAAACATGAGGGAGGGCACTGGAGTCAGCCTAGGAGGAGCATGTCTTGCAGCCAATTGAAAATAACCTGCCCACTTTTGGAGATGCACTGCTCACTCAAGACGCCTGGTAGACCAGCAAATGTGGGCAGCTTGCTCTGCTACATTCCCCATTGTAGGCAGGTTACTCAGGAAGTGAGAGTGACCCACAATCTAATCTGAGAAATGTTTTTAGAAAAACTCCTTTAGAATGTTGATGCATAAAAAAGCAATTATTGTTCACCTGTCCAGATTTAACAAATAGACAGTACAGCTTTCTCCCCCAAGGGGACTAATAATCAACAAAGCCCAATAACTTTTAAATGTGCCTGCTATCTAAATCTTCCTGACCAAACCAATATACTTGCTGCTTAATGCAATTTTTTTTGTAGTTTATTTTTTCTTAGCCTCCATTTCTGTTCAGGATAGAAAAATCACCAGAGCTCAGGTGGGAGACTCTGCAGTAATGTGTTTGTAATCATCAGATTAGTTAATCAGCTATGATTTATTAATGATGAATTAATTATACCTGATTGTGCAGTTCTGCTGGCTAAATGGAGCTTTAAAGGGGTTATTTTATTAATCATCACTGTGCTAATTGCAGACACTTACAGGAGGATCACTAATTAAACATGCAACCATATGCAAAACAAGCTAGGCTGCTGAGTGCAGCAAGAATAAGAACACTCATTTTCTGACTAACAAACTTTATTTTCCATGAAATATTATGTAGTTGACCTGGTGATGCTAATTACTCACCAAGAATTATTTTAATATGTTACACATTTTCAGTCAGCAAAAAAAGGAAATTGATCTTTAAACCAAATTCCATAGGCATTCTGTCCCAGCCAAATTCTATTGAGCTTTCCTGGTGCAAAAGCTGTAAGCCATGTGAACAATCCAAAAATAAATTGTTTACAGTTTCTGTGAGATTTTTCACATTTCCATGGCAAATTATTAACCATGCAAATGGAAGATGATTTTTAGAAACAGTTGTCATAACCTGCAGCAAGGTACTGAATATCACTTACTATATGTAGTAGAGTGGCTTCAACACATCGTAAAACTAAGGCAATTATAGATTTTAAATATAAAGTATAAATGAGTGTTTAAAACAGAAAACAAATGAGGTAAACCTTGGTTAAAAAAGGAAATACTGGAAAAATATGCATCAGAAGGTTTCTAGAACGGGTTGGCAGCCTATGGTTTGTGGACTGGATCTGGCCTGTGGAGTCATTTGATCTGGCATTCGGATGTGGAGCTATGGCGCTGTCATTTTTCCCTGCAACCACAGGAAGACTGGGTGATTTCACTGTGCTGCCATGGGGAAAAGTGATGCTAGTCCTAGCACCTACCTTCACCCTCCTGCATCTGATCCAAACTGGGTCAGTCTGGCATGCAGCCTTAAAGGTTGCTGCTGTTCTAGAACATTAGAAAGGAAACGGGAAATACGTAGCAGTAGATCATATGGAGCACATTATAACTATATAATTACTGCATCTTCCTCTCAACATGAATAAATTCCACTACAATCAGTTTGATGAAAATTAAATGGTTGATTTTAACCATTTGATCTTCAGGGTGCACATTTCATCTTGCGGAGTATATTGTGCCCTTAAAATATTAATAATAATGTCTGAATGCTACAGTGTTTTGGTGTAGATGATTTCCTTACCATTAATTTCCCCTAAACTCTTGTTTTATTCAGATGGTTGTCTTCCTTACTAAGTAAATGGCAATTGACTTTAAAAGCAATGGCATTACCCAGTATAACCTGCAAAATGACCAAAATTAATCAAAATAAAAGTGGTGTTTGTATTATTTTTAGTACAAAAAGCTTAATTCTTGAGGTTCTGATTAAATGATATGTTGGCTTAAATTATCCAGTTATTGGATTAAATGCAAATCCCACAGCAGACCCAGTTCTGAGCTGTTTATGACTCCCTTATGGTGTTCAGCTCACATACTACTACTTGAGGAAAACTCCTGTCACTACTCTCTGGTATAGAGTTCTGAGGCTAGTATAGGGCTGGTGGATCCTGTCTATGCTGCATACTTTATAGAGATGTGCCAAAGGAATAGCTTTGGGTCAGCAGGAGCAAGGAAGAGGACTGGAGATATGTCTGAACTGTCTTGCACTCTGATATTCTGGACCACAGTAGTGTTCCATAAGGGACCAGTCAAAGCCAGGATAAATTAGAGTAAGTTCTAGGTTAGACCAGAATTCAGGAGATACAAGTGTGATTTAAGAACAGCTCAGAATAGCATGCAAATGACAAATTTAAAGGAAGCAAAGTAAAAAACTAAAACCAGCCAAACAAACACAGAAATCCTAACACACAAACCAATAGGTTTATTGTTATAGGAAATGCAAAAGCATAGCAAAAGAAAGCAACAAACTTATAACAAAAGTCAAGATCACATAAAATAAGCAATTTAAACACTTAACATGCTTGTGAAAGTCCATTGTTGTAGTTATTTTTTCCTGTGAGAAGCAACAGAAAACATGCTTTAAAAATTTAAGACTACAATTGAAAAGGTAAACTGCAAAAGATGGAAATAACCAATAAAAAACATTGCAAATCTTTGCTTGGCAAGAGGTTATTGAGAAAAATCATGTGCATTGTGAGGGATGGTTAGGGAAACTTAGCAACAGATGAGGAAGATACTGTTGGGAAACTAAAAGATTTCTTTGTCTCAGTGTTCATCAGAGTGACAGGGAAACATGCCAGAAACAGAGGAAAGCTTCCCAGGGGTTGAAAATGGATATTGAATGAAAATTAAGCACAATGGCAAAGCCTCTAAAAATTAATTTAGTGTAGTTAAAAAGATTCTCTGGGATTGGGAATTTCTGGATTCCTTTTTGCAGCCGACCAGTTTGGCTTTTAATTTGTTCCCAGACTTTTAAAGCAAAAGTTTAAGTAAAACATTATTTTCAGTCTTCCTGAGTTTTTTCTTTTTTTCTTTCCC
>NW_005843034.1:389460-397180 GCF_000455745.1 Alligator sinensis
TTTCCCTAATTTTTGTTATAAAAACATAAGTGCCTAGTTTCACAAGAATTCAGAAAATGGAAAAAAAAAGGAATGGGAAAATATATCTTTGGATATTAGAGAGGCTTGATAGGGAATATTGATTGAATGGTTTTAGGAGAAGCTGAGAACTTTTTGCTTCTACTAATATCAACTGACTGGAAACAGTTATTCAACAGTTATCCTGACATAGGATAGGATCATATAGAAAGATATTTCCAAGCTCTTGTTAGATAGAGATTTAATTAAACATTGTTCATTGCCTTACAAATTTACAGAAAAGTCCTCCCCTGGTTTTGTCTTCATGATCTGTTTGGTAAAAGGTGAAAAGGTATCCCATTTATATGCCATTGAGACCCCAGGCTTTGCTGTTTCTGTAACCTCAGCATGAGGAGGTGGTGATGTGGTCAGCATCATGTTCCAGCCACATTTTACCCCTATGTAGCTCCTAGTAGCCATTGGCTAGGAGGCCAGGTGGACCTTAGGGCCCTACTGGAAGTTGAAATGATGAGGGGAAATCCATCACCTTCAACTGGGATTGAATCCAGGTCCTTCCAGTTCAGAGTGAGTTACCCTAATGACTGAGCTACACAGCTCCTATGAGGTTTTGGGTAGGTGACTGAAATATTTTACACTTTCTAAGTTTCCCTGGTTCAGTTGTGACATTAAATTAAAACATTTTTCCATTTAAATAATTACAGTCCTGCTCTGAATGATGGATAAAATAAATTAAGCAAATCCAAGGCAGAATTCAGGGATAGCTAGACCAGTGGGATTTTGGGGAGAGAAAAATGAGGAGACTGGGATAACTAGGCCAATGGGAAGGTGTGGGTCCCAGAGGGACACAAGTGGAGGCCCCGGGGTACCCTCCCGCAGTGGGACCCGAGGCAGGGCTGACCCGCTTGAAGAGAGAAATGAAAAGCCCTGAAAATGGGGTGTACTTACTATTTTCAGAAAGAAAGGAGCTGCGCCAAGACGAACTGCCTGTGCAGTTCGTCAGTCGCTTTGTATTGCCAGCTAGGAGTGGCGCCAGCTGATGATGTCATCAAAAAACGCTGCCCAGTTAATTTAAAAGCCGGTGGTAAAGGAGTGGTGGGGAGAGCAGCAACACCGGAGCCAGGAGGGCATGGCTGCTCCCCAGGCTACACATGGGCTGTGTCGGCAGCCTGACAAGAAGCCGGATGGAGACCCACAGGACGGGTCCTGGCTCATATAAAAGGCATCTCCTCAGTTCAGCCGGATCAAAGAGGATGGCGTTGAGGGATCCTGGGAACCACAGACGCCAGACCTGTGAGTGGGACGGGCTGAAGCCCCGAGCCCCAATTATTTTTTTTCCTTTTTTTTTGTGGTTTTTTTTGTGCTGTTGTTTTAGAGGGTCTATAAGAGCCCAGAGCAGAGAGGGAGACTTCAGGTGCCTTCTTGTGTCAAGGGGAAGGAGGCGAGGCAACTCTGCATACCGCTATGCGTAGAGAGAAGAGTGGGCACTGTGACGAGGGCGGTATCACGCTTGCAGCCTTCCTGTGTGAAGGGAAGACAAGAGACGGGCAGGGAGAGAGAGCACAGGCCATGACATCAAGGGACTGGCCAGCAACCTGTCATCTGGCCGTCCTGAGGGTTGGCGCATGGCTGTGGTGTAAGGGAGGTGGAGCCCCAAGAACACCTGGTAAGGTCAGCACCTGGTCTGTGAGAACCTGTGAGAAGGAGCCCCACCACCGAAGAAAAGATCAAGTCGTGGCAGGCGAGTGTCGGGGCCTTTCCTGGGGGTGAATGCGACCCAACACCTACGCCTCAGGGACACACCCTGCGGCTGGCACCGGGTGTGCTCTCTAAAGCCGCTAGAGAGCGCCTATACGAGGCCAGGTGGGTGCAGTGAGGACAGCCATTGCTGTGGGAGACATAGATACCAAACTCAAATGCTCAGATATTACCTTGTAATGAGAGTGGTTTAAACACCCGAGGCCAGATACTGAATTTCTGCAGATTCCATGGGTCAGCTGAAGGTAATGGAGCTATGGCAGTTTACATCATCTGAAGATTTCTCCTGTAGACTAGATTTAACTGGGACACTGGAGATGTTAGGAGGGCACAGACATGATTCTGAATCCAAACTCTGTCCTCCCAAGTTTTTGTTTCTGAACAGGAAACAAACTAGAGCAACTAATCTGGAAACTGTTCCCTGAATCCAAAGTGGAGACCAGTTAGTTCTGCCAGTCAGAGTTCTGGCAACCAGTTAGTAAATCATTTCTCTTCATGAAAGCTGTTAATAGAAACAAATGATAGGTAGTTTTGTTAAAAATAACATTGCAGTTAACAAGAAAAAATGGCTCTATTCTGAACATACTTCTCTATTTGGAAGTGAACTAATCATCCTAATGCATTATATATATCATTTTTTGGAGAAGTTTGTGATTGACTCGTGTTTCGTATAAACATCTTTGGTTTGACTTTTGGGCTTTAGATTTAAGAAATATGTTAACTATAAAAATTCTGTGACAGTTAAAATATTTAATAGTAGCAATTGACAAGATATACATTTAATAATAAACTGCAGACTCTTTTGTAATAAAATAACAATTTCAGCAGAAAAAAAATGTACATTAAAAGCAAACACCTGCTCCTGTAAAATTACTCCACTGCAGGTACCAACCCAGGAGACTGCAGATGGTTCTGTGTTTGCAAACCTGACCTCAGCAGCCCTTCATCAATCTTAGACTGATTGATTCTCTGGGAAGCAGAGTACGCTATATCCCAGGATACTGTAAGAAACCTTTGAATTAGTTCTAACCAGAACACCAATTAATTAGTACTTTTGGTTCTTTTAAAATTTCCTAACGAAGTGCTTAATTGTGTCATTGAGTAGGGGTGGTTCAGTTACTCTGTCCCAGGAAAAGCTCCAAGGGGGATTGTACCTCCAGAGGCAGAATTCCCTCACACCTGGGAGACTGCATGGATCGCACACATCCTCTCAGCTTGTAGGGTGGAGCAAGGAGAATGTGGGGTCATGATCCCTTTTCACATTCTTTCTGTTGATGCAGTGTAATTCCAGCCCTTTACCTAGCCTTTTCTGTTGGCCAGTATAAAGGGAAATAGATGCCATGAACTCATAGCCTCCCTTTCGTTCATCACCACCTTTGAAGTGCCTTGCTACTTTGGAGGCACCAGAAAATAGTTGCTCAGCTCAACTGTTAGACCAGGGGTTGATTGTGCCTGGTCTTTTCATTGAAGAATAGATTCGTAGATTGTAGAGTCGGAAGGGACCACAATGGATCATCATGTCCAACCCCCTGCCCATGGCAGGAAAGAGGACCGAGGTCAGATGACCCCAGCCAGGTCACTATCTAGCCTCTTCTTGAAGACCTCCAAGCTAGGTGATAGCACTACCTCTCTTGGAAGCCCATTCCAGATCCTGGCCACCCTTACTGTGAAAAATTTCTTCCTAATATCTAACCTAAATCCACTCTCAACTAGTTTACACCCATTATTCCTAGTCACTCCCTGGGGCGCCTTAGTAAACAGCGCTTCCCCTATTCCCCGTTGACCTCCCCTAATAAATTTATAGGCAGCCACAAGATCTCCCCTCAGCCGTCTCTTGTGAAGGCTGAAGAGATTCAGCTCTTTCAACCTCCCCCCGCAGGGTCTATCACGAAGGCCCTAATCATGTGAGTGGCCGTCCTCTGGACCCTCTCGAGATTCCCCGCATCCCTCTTGAAGTGCGGCACCCAAAACTGGACACAGTACCCCAACTGCGGCCTGACCAGTGCCGCATCACCTCCTTTGATCTATTAGTCATGCACCTGCTAATGCACAACAAGGTGTGATTGGCCTTGTTGATGGCCTTGTTACACTGCCAGCTCATGTTCATCTTGGAGTCAATTATGACTTCAAGATCCCTCTCTGCCTCCGAGCTGCTGAGAAGGACACTCTCCAACCTATAGGTGTGCTGGGGATTCCTCCTTCCCAGGTGGAGTACGTTACATTTATCTTTATTAAATTTCATCCTGTTGCTCTCTGCCCATTGATCCAACCTGTCCAGGAATAAGTCTCCTTTTACACTCCTTCCTTTATCTATGCACGTGTAATTAGATGGTACAGCATTATCAGTATACTAGTGAATTGCCCGTCAAGAATGACGGGGGGGTGGGCAGGGATGAAGCACCGCCACCCACCAACCTGTGCCACCGCTGCCTCCCAGGAGCGGGGGGGAGTTGTCCCGCTGCCCCCCAACCCCACCCACTGGCCCTGCTCCTCAGAGGCAGTGGAGGGCTGCCATGATGGTGGGGATGGAGTGGGGGGGGCGAGGCCCCCACTCTGTCCCCTTCATCCCTGCCGTCATGATGGCACTCCGCACTCTGATTGGTTGTTTCACTAACCAATCAGAGTGCTCCAAGAGCATTACAAAAAGGCAGACAGATAGACTATCTCTTTATTATATAAGAATAGTTGCTCTTTATAAAATTATTCATTAGCAGTGTCTAGAAAAAAATACCATCTATAACATAGGTTTTTTTTTTGTTCTACTGAATTGCCTTTGCATGTGCAGTTCCTTTTATGTTTCCATCTTTTTACTTGTCTTACACCATATTTGTCAAAAGCCACTCAGGCAGATGGTGATATATTTTGAGCTGTAGTGACACTGACATGGTATTTGCCTTTTTTGTTTGTTTCCTTAAGCCTGGGTTATATAGTCTCATCATTATTTGAATGTTTGATACAAAGAGGTATCTACTGACAAATGATGGATGCCTGAAAGTTTGATCCTCACCCCACTTTTGCCAGTACTTTTTGTTACCTCAAGGTTTTGTTGGATCCTACACTCTGGGTAGTTTTGGTGGTCTATGGTACAGTTTAGAGATGTATAGCTTTAAGAGCATAAGGGCCCATTTTGATCATTTAGTGTGACCTGCATAATATAGGTCATATATTTTACTGAATAATTTCCTCACTGGGTCCAGTGAGGTTAGTCTTCAGTTAAGGACTTAACACGGTGCACAATCCACTACATCCCTTGGTAGATTGCCCTTTAGCTGCTTATGTTCATTGTTAATATAGTGAGCTCCATTTCCAGATCTAAGTCTTCTAGCTTGAGCTGCCAGCTATTTGATCCAATTATGACTTTGGCTATTAGATTAAATAGGCTTTTCTATAAAGCTTGGATTCCTGCCTTTTTGATGGTGCAGAGCATCCCTAGCCCTGGGGGAGTTTTCCTGTTGCTTGACCTTAACATTTTTACTGATCCCTTGAGCTAGTAGTGGTTTCACTATTTACAGTTGTATTGCACACATTTTTCAGTCGGTGTAAATAATGCAAAGTATTTTTATTACCATATTCAAACACATTGGTCATCCTACAGAAAATAGTTTGTGTCCTTCCATTTTTGTTCTTTTATCATGTATGAAGAAGTCCTGCTTTTTTATTTTAAAAATTAATATATTGTATGTGGATAATTGGAAAAATTGTAGGTTTATCACATCACAAGTACAGACAGAAGATAATTTTTATTTAATTGGAGTAGAAGTGATTTTAAAAATATATATTTAAAATCTTTTTGTTTTACTGTATTCAGTAAATATACTGGATTCAGCAAGTATTGTCTTGGACTTGACTAGCAGGCTGTAGGCCAGGTGGCTGCTGTGGCTCTGGCTCTGGTCTAACGCGGGGTTGGAGCTTCAGATGCTTTTCCCCACTGTCACTTATCCCCTGCCACTACTGCTCTCCTGCCTACTGACTTCCACTGCCTCTGCCCCCTGTCACCTCTGCCTGCCCCCTGCCACCACTTACCCTCAGTCCTGCCTCCGGCTCTGGCTTCAGCCCCGCAGCAGTGGCAGGGATGGTGGCAGCTCTGATTCTGACATGAACCAGGGCTGGAGCTGCTGCTGCCACAGCTGCTGCTGCCTGGCCGAGCAGAGCCCTGAACCAACATGTGTTTCATGTCCCAGCCTGGAGCTGGGCCAGGCCAGAGCTGAAGCTGCAACTGGGGATAAAGGGCAGCAAGGGGAAACAAGTGGGAGAGTTGTGCAGGCACTGGGGGGACAAATGGCATGGGGCGGGCAGGCACCAGGAAGAGGTAGGCAACCGGTGCTGGGTGGGGGCAGACAGCAAGATGGGCAAGTGGTGGGGGAGACAGGCAGCAAGAGCTAATGTGTGGGGAGGGCAAGTAGCAGAGGTTAGGCCACTTGACTCCCCTGATACTTGTCCCTGCCCACTGTCTGTCCCCTGCCACTACTTTTCCTGCTGCATTGGTTGGAGGTGGTGGGGGGAGAGTTTAAGATGGCCTCCAATATTTAGATTCTGTATATGGAAAATTAGAACAAATTTATAATTTCCCATGTATAGAATGGGAAATAAGTGGCAACAGCAGCTGGGCAAGTGGCCTCAGGCCCCAGATTCTACAGCAGGGCCCCGACCCTGCTATCCCTGTCTTCAAATTCCCTGGCCTGCCAGGAGCCCCATGGGCAATATGGAACAACTTTGTGGGCTGCATGTTTGATACCCCTCTCCTAATTAAATACAGGGTTTGCAAACAGTTGCTTCTGATCAGTTTTTCTGTACATTTATGTGAACTTGTGTCTAGTCTTTATAGTATTTTCAAAGTAAACTTGACTGAGTTCACAAATCTTCACCTTTGAAGTATGTTAGCTAATTTATTACATTTTTGTGTAATTTTAAAGTTTGTGACATAAGATTTTAGCACGTGGCTGATTTTTAAATATTAATCTTCTAGAATTTTATTGCACATGATTGAAAAACTCCTTAATGTCTTGCTGTCTGTTAGGACAAAAGAGCAGCTGTTTATCTGTTTAAAGTGCCTGGCAAAGCATAAACCAATACAGCTACAAAAGTTTTTTTTTGTTGATGTTCCCAATTAATATGGAGCGGTTTAATTACAACACTATCAGCCCTTACAACCAACCATGTAAACTGTTGGTTAAACAGAGTGTGGATGACTTAATTTGCATAACAGTTTACTCTAATTACAATGTAAAATGAGGTTGTAAAGTACCATAAAAGTGAAATGTTTTCACCCTCTTGTTTGTAGGTTTCTTTTTATCTTTTTGGCCAAATCCTTGCCATCTTTGCAAATAGCAGCAAATGAAGGAATCGTTTTCCCTGCTGGGCCTGCAGAAATGTGTTCTTTGATTATTTTCTCTAGCGTTTTCCCAGGAATAGAGGTAAGATTGACTGGTCTAAAGTTATGCGGCTCATCCCTTCTCCCTTTCTTGAAAATGGGCACCACATTGGCCCTTTTCCAGTCCTCAGGGACCTGGCTGGAGCACCACGAGTGCTCGAACAGCTGTGCCAGCAGCTCAGCTGTGACACTGGCCAATTCTTTCAGCAGTTGTGGATGGAGGTCATCCGGGCCTGCTGACTTGTACCCATCCAGCTCCTCCAGGAGCTCCTTAACTATTTCAGAACTAACCGTAGGCGGACTGGTGCCATGTGGACATCCGTCCATGATCGAGGTGGGGGAATTGGCTTGGTCGGTACATAGAAATACTGAAGTGAAGAACTCATTGAAGAGCTCTGCTTTTTTCCCCGCGTCAACCACCAACTGTCCTGATTTGTCCTGCAGGGGCCCTATGTTGCTCTGAGCTTTCCTTTTGCCTGCTATATACCTGAAGAAGGACTTTTTATTGTCCTTGATTGTTGAAGCCAGCCTGAGCTCAAGTCCTGCCTTGGCCTGTCTAACTGATTCCCTGCAATA
>NW_005843034.1:397650-408297 GCF_000455745.1 Alligator sinensis
TGCCCCCACACCCAAGTCCTTTTCCCTTGGCCCCCCCTGGATCCTGACCCACAATGCCTCGGTGTTCCCCTCCTCCACCCCCGCCTTAATGATGGAAGACGTATACTGCTTTTAACATAGAGTGCTACCCCCGCACCTTTTTTCCCCACTCTGTCATGCCTATACCCCTCAATGCCTACTGCCCAGTCATGTGTAGAATCGCACCATGCCTCGGTTAGTCTGACTAGGTCATACTGGGTGCTAGCAAGTAAGAGTGCAAGCTTCTCCTGCTTGTTCCCCATACTCCAGGCATTTGTATAAAGACATTTTAGTCCCCCAAAGGGGGCTCTTGGTGCCCCTGTGCCTTGATGGCGTGTGTTCCCTTTATTACTTACCTGGTGTGGTCTGGTGCCTTGTTTCTGGCTTACCAACCCCTTAATACTTACCTGGTGCGATCTGGCATCTTGTTTGTGGTTTACCAACCCTGGACTCTCTTCGATCACTGGATCTCCGACCCCTGTCGAGCCGAGATTAAAGCTCTTCGGAGGAGATCAGCCAACCTGCGGGCAAACAGATGCTTACCTCTGGGAGAGAGATGAAGATCATCATCTCCCAGGATGCTTCCTCCCTGGAAGTGCTGGTCATGGTTGTAGAATCTGAAGCTCTCCTGAAGACACCAACTCTGGAGCTGCCGGTTGACTTTCTTGATGTGGGCACCCTGGCGTCTCTGGCTGCTGCCACCCGGAAGGATGGAAGAAAATATAACCTGTGCTCCAGTCTTCTTGAGGCTGTCTCCCAGTTCATGGAAGTCCTTCATGATGCAGTCAAGGCTGGTCCTAGCCGCATCGTTGGTTCCCACATGGACGAGGACCATGGGGTAGTAGTCAGGGCTTAATGAGAGCAGGAATCACCTCAGTGATGTCCCTGATCTTAGCTCCAGGCATGCAGGAGACTTCTCTCACCATAGGATCCGGTCGACAGATCAATGGAACTGAAAACTGACTTGATGGAACTGAAACTGAAAGGTGGGGTTCAGTGGTATTCTTGCTCCTGGCCTGGAGATGGTAATACTCACTGGCTTGTCGTAGTTGATCCTAGGGCTCCACCGTCCCTACACCCTTTCCATTCACCAGGGTCTGCTCTGGGGGGGGTCTGCTCTGCCAGGTACCATCTCACCTCCTACCTCCCCACCGCACCTGGCTTACCAACCCCTTAATACTTACCTGGTGCGATCTGGCATCTTGTTCACTAAACCAGTGTTTTTAAATCTCCTGCGGCGGCGGTCGCAGTTGACATCATCATCTGGCTGCCACCCAGCTTGATTGACAGCTGCTTGAAAAGCAGTCTCCCTCTCCATCCTAGTCTGCCTCCTGGGTAAGTTTCCTGCAGTGCTGGGCTCCCTGGGCCTTCCTCTGGGAGTGTTGGGGTCTGTCCCTGGCGCTTCTGGACCCTGAGAGCAGCCCCTGCCGCCACAGTACCATTCAGCAGAGGTGTAACTGGCCAGTTCTGCAACCTGAGCAGAGGAGGTACACAGTGCAGCAGCTGCCTGGATGGTAGTAGTGGCAATGTCAGCAGCATGGCAGCTACTATTTTTGTATCCCTTCCCTGCCCACCCTCCCAAATTAGCACCCAGGGCTGGTGCCCTGATCCTTCCCCCACTCCCACCCCTGGAGGGGGCGTGTTACATCTCATTGCTAACAATTTTTAATAAATTCCTCTCAAATATCCTAAATATACATCTTAATGGCATAGTCTCAAAATTAAATGATAACCATAATTTTTACAAATATAGCATGGCCTTTCTAAATTATTATTTTTGAAGTATAAACTGTCCCTTAAAAAGCCTAACATTTAGAAATTCTTATTTTTTTCTTAGAAAACTAAACAATACACCTAAATGCTGTATATGGAAAATAATTTGCAATTTCAGCATATTCATTATTTTTTTTGTTTTACCTCATTTGAAAAGGCATTAGAGTGAAAAGATTTTAAAAATTATTAATTCTGTAGAAAAATCCTTTAATCTCCACCTTGTAAACTAATGTTTTGATCATTTAACCTGAAATCTCATAATATATTTGAAACTACAGTGAATGTCCTTATGTTTGTATTTATCTTTAAAAGGACATTATTTTGTCTTTTGTTTCCTCTGTAAAAGTGAAAATTAAGCAAAGTTTCAAATTCACATTGAGAGTCTGAATCTTACCTGAGAAATGCCACTATAAAATGCACTTCAACCTGATTATGGGTATCTAAACCTAAGAATAATAAAGTGAATGTCTTATTTATGTAACAGCTTTGACCCATTAGAAGGCTTTTAAAGCATGCATCACTGATTTTAGGGTTGTCTTTGTGACTCTACTTAGGGATCCTTGTTAAATCAGGCATTTTAAATTTTAGCCCTCGTTCCCTTTTGTTTGTCAGCAGGAGATAAAATATTTAATTAGTTTTGGGGCATTTATAATCTCTTCTGGGCCAGCTCCAGCCACAATGCTGGACGCCACTTCTGAGTTAATTCCAGTCAGGCTGGCCCCTCTAGTAGAACATATGGATAACCTATAAGCCTTTAGCAAAAGTTGCTGCAGCAAATATTAGTGGGGTTGGACCTCCCTGCTGGGGAAAATGCTGTGCAACAAAGCAAAAGGGGGCCAGCGTTGCAAGTGGAGGTCAGTGCAGCACTTAGACCAAACAGCATCTGGCAAACTGTGCCAATTGGAAATCAATGAGAAACAGGGGAGTGGGTTATAATTTTATGCCTATTTGCACAAGAAAATAACTCCTTCTGAATTTTTATAAAAAGCATACCACATCCTCTGGCATCATGGTTTTAAATGTTTGTCTGCCTATTAATTTCACCACACAACATAGCCATGATTTGTTTCTTGCAGTCAGTGTTATGCTGTGCTGTTTCTTTTGTTTGTGAAAACTTTCCATTAACTGCTTTAGTGCAACTTTAAGGCTGAGGATGTAAACTTACAAAAATGAAAACAATTTAAAAGTAATAGTGTCGGGTCCTCAGCTACTATAAACTGGTATAGCTGGCCTGTGATCCCATAGCAGCATTCAGGTAATCACATTAATGACTAGTTATTTTATTTAATGTAAATTTTAAAGTATAAGTAAAAGTTCCATTAGTTGAAACTAATATGCTGTATTACATAGGAATTACTTTGAGTTTTGCACTTTTAATTTCTTAACATTTGTGGTATATTTATGTGGTCTTCTGCATTTTAATCAAAACGTCACTGCTAAGATAGTTTTCACACCATCCCTCGAATCCTTTCTTTTGCCTTTCTGTCTACTACCACAGAAGTTTATGCTCCTCATTTGAACCTTCAGGGCTCCTTCGTATAGCTCTGTTTGCTCCTTTTCTCCTTATATCTTATCCAGTGCCTCCTCTTGCTATTCTCCGTACTCTCTTCTTATTGCTCCCTCTGTTTCTGATTCCGCAACTTGATGTGCTTTTAGTAGCTGACTTCAAAGGGATTACTCAATGAATAAAGTTAAGTGTGTGTATAAGTCTTACTAGAGGCCCGGCTTGCATCTTCATCTTCCATTCTTTCCTGGGTTTCTTCTCCCATATTTTTAGAACAGGATCCCACGCCACATGTTCAAAGTACCCTCCCTCTCCTTCAGAGCATTCATTATATACTGTATCTTTGGTGAAGCGTTTTTACACTTCCTGACAATATTCTGCATTATCCTACCTCTTAATTGATTGTTTTTGTCTGAGTAAAACAGAGATTCTATTACCTTTTGTTGATTGTGAAACACAGTACATAAATTATACATAAATAGTAACAATAGTAATGGGACCTCACCAAGAATCTGGGGATCTGAAGTCTCAGTTCAGGGGAAATTTGTGTCCAGACAGAATACTGAACCTTGTGATTTGCCCCTTGTTTCTATAATAGTCTCAACCCGAACTGTAGATCCAAATAACTGAACATTTTAGTTACTTCTAAGATGGATATGGGCATAACTCTATAATTTAATTTCTTTAAAATGGATAATGAAAAAGTGGAATTAAAGCATTTATGGGAAAAGGAATTTCAAGTCAGTCTTGCAGCCATGTTTAAAGCAATAAAAGGCAAATTCAGCTTCTCTGTAGCTGTGGAATCTACCTTAGCAGTGATGAGTGTATCAGATTAAAACTACAGGTTTGGAAAATTGTTCCTTATAATGGTTGTCAGCAGCTGTACACGGTCTTTAAACTAGGGCTGGATTAATCTGTGCCTAAAGCAGACTTCCAGTTAGTATTGCTGCAAGAAGGCACTCTGATTTTGCTGAACTATATGTAGGCAATTGGATAAAGAAAGAAAGGCAGCACTGGAAATAATGCAGTTTCCCTCTTGACCTCACAGTTACTGAGTTTTGCTTACAGTTTCTGTTTTAAACTGAAAAAAAATGCATTGTTAAACTAGGAGAGATTTATCTGTTGCTTATGATTTCAGTGGTTCTGAGGTAGGTTTTCACAGGGCTCTTCAATTACCTATAGCAATGGACTATTGGAAAGTTTGTGTATCCTTGGCTTCATTCAGAAACTATGCAAGCCCTTTTTTGATGGCTGAAAAGAGCAAAAATAGAAATGGAACATCACACTGGAAAAGGGTTAGATTAACAAATTTGGCATAGGATTGGTCGGGAGTCTACCAGAATTGGAATCCATCTCCCAGTGACTATTGAAAGTAATCTGGGAGATTGATATTGTGAATGGGTTGAACAGTACAATTAATAACTAGAGGTGCATCAGTCCCATATCAGATCGGCACCGATATAAGGAAAATTGACAGCATCAGCAATCAGCTTTTTTTGGCTGATGTGAATTTAAGACAACCCCTCAATAATTATTTTTCCATATATAGAATCTTATAAATTTGTTATAATTTTCTAGGTATAGAATCTAATTATCAGAGGGTTGTCTTAAATTCATCCCCCTCCCACTACTACAGCAGGGAAAATAGTGGCTGGGGGGGTTAGGTGGATCCCTTGCACTCTGCCCCCCATTTATTTCCTCTCTGGTCTTACCCTTTGGAGGGTGCATGCAATCTGATACTGAAAGATTGCAGCTGCCTTCCCCCCTAGCCCCCCTTCAAATCTAATACGGGGGGCTTTCCCCCCAGGCTAAGTGGGGGTGGGGGGGACCCTTCATCCTAAATTCAAGTAAGTATATTGCAGGGTAGATGAAGAAAACAGCGCTCTGATGCTTAGCGTATTTGACATGGTATTGTTTCAGGAGTGCTTATACGTGTTAATAGTTGAAATATCAAAGTGTTTCACTGGCTGTGCAAAAGTAGAAAAGGAGTGTATGGATTTCTGTTGATGTTTCATACATAAAGAGGGAAGTGGTTGTAGAATTGACCTCGTAACGTTAGAATTGTAGAAAATGTATAGTGTTGTAGTCAGCACTGGTAGCGCTGGCCTTGCACACTTTATTTATGAGTTCTTTTCAGCGGAGGTTTTCCAAACTCAGACCAATCAGGATGAAGATTTTCTGTTCTGGATATGCGCTTCTAGGTTAATCTTGGGAAGTTTGAATAGTTCCCAAGGTTAAAAAAATATATTTTGTTACCCACTTTAAAGAAATGGATTCTAACCCTGTCTCTACCAGAATTCCTGTATGATGTGAGGAAAGTCACTTAAATTAAACTTTTCACAAGTGGCCATCATCTGTGCAAGGCCACAGCTGAATGAGTCTTTTTTGGTATTTGTGTTATGGCAGAGTTTAGGAATATTCATATTACAGAAACATGTCTTTAAAACAAAATTAAACCCTTGTTCAGAAGCAGCTGACATGGGAGGTATAGTTCTACCCCAGCCTGTGGGAGAGCTATTCATTATTTCTCCCACCCGGTAGACTAGCAGTGTCTCTTGCGAGTTTTAAGTAAGACAGAGGGGAACAGAAAGAGAATTTTTGGTAATGGGGGTGGAAAAAGAGGAAGGGAGCAGCAGTGGTCCCTGATGGTGGCTGTGGTGGCTGAGCCCTTCCCCAGATGGGGGCTCTCTTTTCACAGGATAAAGATGGGGCAGATAGCAAAGCTCAGTGCTTGTGTTAGGGCAAAGGAAGGCTTGGAAAGGATGTCTGATCCAGGGGTGTTAAGGAAGCTGAAGCTATTACTGGAAGGGATTATTTTGTCATGCTTAAGAACTGGTTTTGTTCGGCTTCCCTTGTGAGTGTTTTTTTTCTCTGTCTGTTCTTTTCCCTCACATTCACTCCTTGCTATTTGTTTGTTGTTGTCTTTCAGTCGTAGTAGGGAAACAAGATAAATAATCGAAGTATGGAGACACATGGCTGCCAGGTCATGGGCTTTTATCTCTTCTCCTGTCCTGTCTTCTCTGAGCTGAGTCAAACCTTACCTGAAGTTGACTTTCATTAACGGGCTCATACTTTGGTAGTTACCCACCTGCTGTCAATTAAGCAGCAGCCGGTACACTACTCTACTAGTCTTTCACTTCAGTTTAAATGGTCTTTGAGGCTCCAGCAGTGATCGGGAGTCTTCACCTGGGGAACTTTACCCGTGAAAGATTTTTGGAAGGTAAAGAGCTAGTTCTGACCAGGAGAAAGAGGTAAGGTAGCTGTTTTCTATTGATACAACTTTCGCAAATCTCATTTATAACGCTGTTGGAGGAGACAAAGTGTGATGGGCTAGTTTGAAATGCTGTTGAGTGGCGTTATTTTAGTAGTCTCCCAATACTTCTTTTTAAAATTAGAGCTTGGGCCCAGGCATCCCAGCACAAAAGGGATTAAATCATACTTGTCAGACAGATGCATGTAGCTGGTATTCAGTTCTTCTTGCTGTCTGTTACTGTCATTGATAAATCGAATTAATCAACTTGGATATCAAGCAGGTAATTTTTAACATATGTGGTTTATTTTTAATCCTAGTCATATGCTCTGGACAACTCAAATCCATAATGCTAGAAGCTGCTGCTAAACTCTGAAATTACTGACAAGAATGCCAAAGACAAATATTCAGTAGGGAAGAGAAACTATAAGTAAACATTACTTTCAAGCAGCAAGCCATTTTAGTTCAAGTGTTAGTGGTTATTTGATGATGCTGTAGTGAGGTTCAATGACTCCTGCTTATGGCTGCACCAAGAAAGAAGCATTATCAGCTATATTCTCTCTCTTTTCAAAAAACAAAAAATAAGGTTTTGTTACACAAGATTAAATCCTGGGTAACTCCACTAAAGTCACCTGGATTTATGCATGTATATCTGACAGCATATTTTGGTCTTTTATATACTTAAATCTGATTAATTGATTACATGCAGCACTTTGCTCCGGTGTTTCTTATTTTGTTGAACTGAGATAATGCTAGGAAATCACAAAGTAAGATTAAAAAAGAAATTCTTGAGAAACAGTGGGCTAAGGATCTATAAAGAATTCTATCACCCACAGTATGACAGACTAGAAAATCTGTGTAGTTGTACTATTTAGAAAATAAATCCCCCCACAAAATTTAGGAAGTATTTGAAAAATGACTGAAAAAGTATCAGAGCAAAGGGTAAAATCCCTGTAAAATGAATGAAAGTAAATGGAAAAGGAAATATTATCTATGGACTGTATATCTATTTATATAGATGATTTACATAGGTGATATAAATGGTATCTGAGATATAACTGAAATATATGGAAAAATCAAATATATGAGAGAGAAATCAAGAAACAAAAAAGAACCTCACCGATGTCTTTTCTTTCTCACATTGCTTTCTCTTATTGCTCATATTGACCGGACAGTGATAATTAACTTGTTGAATTTTTCAGGTCTATCTTTTTTCAATCACTCTTTTTCGTATGTACAGCTGGCCATGGAAATTAACAATATTTGTTAACATACAACAAGGTCTTATTGCTGAGATTTCTGTGGAAAAAATTAAACAACTTTTTTAGATAGAAACATTTTGTTTCATATACATCCTCAAATATAAAATACTAATATCCTTAAATAGTTAATGCACTCTCCTATAAAAATGTGTAAGTTAACAATTAGCACAACATGTAGTTTGATATGGAATTAGGATAATTTTTCCCCTTAATTTAAGCCTTGGGAAACGTTATTATTAAAACAGAATCTATTCCTTAATTTATTTTTTGGTACTAAGGGACATAGTGTGTTTTTTATAGAATTTTCACATTTTAATAAGGCTAAGATTTATCTTCTGTCTGGGATAATTATAAATTCACAGCTGACTCTCCCCTGGTGAAGCTGGCATATTATCCCAATTGTGGTGATGTACATCAGCCTGTTAGTAAAGGGAGAAAATCCAACAGCACAACTCTGCTCATTAGTGGAATTGAATATAAAAGTAAGCCTTTTCTGGTAAATTTTCAGAGTTTAAAACTTCCACATTTCTTATCACTTTTTTAACAAAAAAAAAATCTTCATGACTGGTCACATATTATGGGTGGGGTTTTTTTTAAACCTGGTTCTACTCTGTTTAGCTAATGGAAATAATTGGAATTCTACCATATAATAATTTAAGGAAATTTTCCCCACATTACTGATATAAAAATACCTGTACTATTTTACCACTAAAATAAGTTTATCTCAAGATACTAGTGACTGTATACCTCATGAGAATGCATTTATATTTATTCAGAACATATTTTACTAGTTTACAAATAATTATTACTTTAAAAACTTGTACTCATTTGTGTTAAAATCCCATAAGAATCCCAAACCTTTTTATTAAACACTTTTTAACAGAACTTTTATGTAACTTAATCGTCTTCAGGTTATGTAATGTATGCTGAAGCCTGAAATGGTAGTAATTTTCAAATTAGGTTTTTTTTCTGCTGTTGCAGATATATAATTCCCAATAACAATATCCACTAAGGAAGAACATCTTTTAGAATCTAATTGGTACTACCCTTAGGAAAGACATATGATGATACTTCATTCTGGAAGTTACCTTTCCAAATTTGTGTCTTGGACAAAAGCACCAACACCAGTTAATTACAAATGGTCATTTGAAAGTGATATTAAAATATGTGGTGATGAGAACTTAATGGTTTGGAGAATACCTGTTCTCCTCAGTGCACTGACCTCAGTGCACATAGAGGATTGTCCGACCTTTTGATAAAACGTGAACTAAATCTTTTTTCAATTTTTAAAGAAGTACATCAGACATTTTGATAATAGAATAATATAGACTCTCTGCTACCATCATCACCACCCATGATCAAGACCATTTAGGTTTCAGCATATTAAGAGTAGAAGCAACTGTGCATAACAGCCTGTGTTCAACATCTGTCATGCTGAAGTCCATTAACGTTCAATTGCATCCTATTGTTTTCAGATTATTCAACCTCATTTCATTGTCATTGCTTCTTCTAGGGATTAATCAACTGTTTACGACTATGTGGGGTTTTGGAGTCATAATAGAAACAATTGATCTGCAGTTTTAGGCAAATGTACAGTATTGTGTCCCTAATGAAAACATTACTAATTTACAAATGCTTGGTACCAGTTTCATTAAGCTTGAAATCAAATATAGATAATAAATCATAGCGTGACACGTTTTAGTCTTTCTGTTCATTTCATATGGAAAAGTCATAAAATCATATACATTTTCTTGTAAGTCTGTGGACATACCAAAGCAATAAAACCAACCACCCCTCCAAAAAAGCAATATCAACATTCAGTGTTTTTTTAATGCTCTGCCATTATTAGTTGCAGAAGTTTATCTTTTGGCAGTCACAGTCAAATTATTTTTAATGTGTTAATTTTAACTTGTTTTCAGCTCTTCTTTTATTCCTGTAACTTTTTGAAGGCTTTTGTAAAATGTGGTAATCTTTATTTCCTATGCCATAAATTATATGTATATAGTGGATCTGTACATGTGTACTGCATGTACTAGTGGCAAAATTATGGGGTAATTATGTGCATATAAGTGTTTTTGTAATTGTATGCATTTATATCAGTCTCTTCAGATATTTTCAGTTAATTTGCATTAAGTCCACATTTTTCTCTTACATATTATTAAATTATCTTAAAGCTTAAATATATTCAAGCAATTCACTTTAATTGAAATTAAATATATTATGTGTGTCTAGTATCACCTAAAACATTGCACTCCCTAGAGAATGTTCAGCATATTTTTATTGTTGTTGTTATAACAATAAATTGTTTGAGAGTGCTAAACCTTTTCTGACATTACCAGTCTACTTGAGATTTATACTATCCAAAGTTGTATTATTATGTATTCCTACATAGCCTTAATTCGCTCTCTAATATCCTTGTAAAATGACTTCCCTTACCCCTAACAGTTTTTAACAGGCATTTTCATTTGCCTCAATGTGCAAACTGCTATGTTTTGAGAGATTTTTGCTGAGCTCCAACAATTATTCACTGAAAAGACCTCTTGCTTAACTGTTGTGATTCTTGTGGGGCCAGCCAGACACTACTCCAGATGGCACGTTGTTAGTGCTGGACAGACATGGCTTTGGAAGACTTTTCAACAGATGAAGGCTGTAATGTCAGGGGTTTGCTGTTTTTTTTCCCCTGTAGTTCCCAGGGTGTGAAGGTACTGGGATGGAAGCAGAGGGCCGCCCGCCCACCTGCTACCACCTGTTCAGCTCTGGCTGCTGCTTCTATAAAGCCTCTTCTTGCCTGTAAAATATGATCATTGCCTACCGGCAGTAATCAAAGAAGGAACACTCTT
>NW_005843034.1:408328-413574 GCF_000455745.1 Alligator sinensis
CAACAGTTTATCACTATAAAATATCAGGTCCTAAAATGAGCTGGGGCTTTTCCTGCTAGTTAAAGCAAACATCCTGTTGGAATAGATGTGTTTTTAATCTGTTAAAATCTTTTTTGATTAAATGGACTGTCTTGAATTTTTCAGAATGGAGATCTCATCAGTTCATTTTTCTTTGTCAAATTTAAAGAAATGAACATCAGACCAATTGCAAACTGCAGTTGCTTGCTTTCTTGTTTCTACACCAAATGAGAGTCTATGTAAAATTCATCCAGAAAACTGTTATTTTCTTTTTTGAGATCATGAAAATAAACTCTCACTGACTTCTGGAAACAGAAGGTACAAAGCCTGCATTCTAAGAGTGATTTCTCCAGCAGTTTCCAGCTATCACATTTTTTTTCTCTCAGAATTTAAAGCTGCCTCAAATATGAAGAGCTGTAAATCAAATAATGTGGATTCTGGTTTGGAGTCAGATATGCAGTGCAAAAGTGGAACAGGCTGTATAATGAAATGTAGTTCTGAAAGGATGGAGAGTGCTGCCAAGAGGAGGCTGGCTGCTAATGCCAGGGAAAGAAGAAGAATGCAAGGACTGAACACAGCCTTTGATCGATTGAGAAAAGTGGTTCCACAATGGGGTCAAGATAAGAAACTATCCAAATACGAGACCCTTCAGATGGCATTAAGTTACATTATGGCTTTAACTAGGATCCTTGCTGAAGCAGAGAGATACAGCACTGAAAGAGACTGGATTAACCTTCACTGTGAGCATTTTCATCAGGAGAGCTACCACACTTACATGGGACAGAAAATGACAATAGACAGTGACCCTTATGCACAAAGAATCTTCAGCTATCAGCCTGAACATTTTCAAATAGCTAATTAGAGTTAATTATGAATATTCAGCAGGCCAAATGAGTAATTTTGCAAAAGTTAGTGAGAATTAATCTGCTTGAATAAGGTAACCTTGTCACTATAATAGTTATATTTGCTTGTTTGCTTCTTGTACTGATGTTACTTATGTAAGTTTGTTTAGAAAACTTTAAATTAATATGCACCTAAGAAGATCAAGTTTGCTTCCCTTATTACTAATGAAATGCTCATAACAAGTTTGTTTTACCCACCACATTTGTGATGATTCTCTATAGTTCATTTAGTTCAAAAGATGCATTATTTTTACTGTGCTGGATTACATGGGCCAAATAGATATGATATTACTAAATGGAATAACATGAGATGAACTTGGTCCCATATATATATATATTTTTATTTTATTTTTGTCAGCTTTGAGGATACAATTTTTGTTTCCAAAACTAACAGATCCTATGAAAAGATAACTAATGTGTATTGGAATTTTAGTCCTCAGAGAAATAACTTTCTTAAACTTTGTAAGTTTGTCATATGGGTTCCAGACAAAGTTGTGTAGGTTTGCTTTAATACAACTTACAGTGTCTCTTGTGTATGCTCGGAACAGAGCTAATTTCAAGAAGTGTACTAATGTTCTTACTTTAAGATGGCTGTTAGTGCAGGTCTGTTTATATGCTGTAGAGGCAAATACTTGCATGAAAATAGAGATTTAAATTTTGTAGCTTATACTGACATGAAAGTTCTGTATCTCACTTTAAAAAAAAAATACCCCCTTTTTCTGGTACATAGAAACAATAATACATTTTGTAAACTGTAAATAATTTTTTTTTTTTTTTTTTTTTTTTTTTTACATGAATTGTCCCTACTGGCTGCCTTAAAATGTTAGAATCCTACTGTGGAGTTGCACATTGATGGATTTGCTATAGTGGCTATTGCTTTTTCATCAAAATAATGAAGTAAAATAATCTTAAGTACATAATAGTAGCATTTGGGGCCATTGGTTGCTACTGCAGTCAGGAACATTTTGTGCTGTACAAACACAAAAACAGACTTAGTCTGTACTCTAGAATGATCACCATGTAAAAAGAGGGTGGTGAATTGTGATAACAGTTTCTGGACAGAGCAGTAAGTTTGAAGGCTGGCATGTGTTTTGTTGGTGCAGTGGGTTTTTTTTTTCCTTTTGGGTAATGGGTAAAATGGGAGAGGACAGAAAGGGAAGGAGAGATGATTTTGAGGTACAAGAGCAAGGAGGAGGCCAACCTGTTTCTCGCAGAGTTAAAGCACAAAGGGTTTGAGAGCAGACATCTTTTATAATGTCTGGGGCTGAGTGTCTCAAGTCTCTCTTCACTGGTGCTGTTTTGAGGAACTCTGAGGAATAGGCTCCTTACTGCTCTTCACTACCTATGTGGGAGTATTGGAGCTGCTATCCCAGAGCAGTTGTTGGTAAGGATTCAGCTGGGAAGTCTGGCGGTTCCCTGCTGGCTCCTGCCATCTACTGTGTTGTATCGCTCTCTCAGATGATAAATTAGTAATTTTTAATAGAATTTATTTTCAACAATTGGGGGGCATTTAAAAAGGAGCAAAAACTTCCATGGAAATTGAGTTATATTGTGAGAGTGACTTCTGAACAATGAGAACAGTTGGATACAAAAGGCCTATTGTTGTGGTCTGTAGTCCAGGAGAACTCAAATCAGCGAGCAAAATTTTACTTAGTCCCTACCCTGCAGCCCCACAGATTTTTATAGGAGTCATTGGGGCTTTACAGGTTGAATCTGATTCTCTGGAAGTCTTATGGGAGTAAAGGCAGCGGGAATGGGCTCTCATGAGCTTGTGCTAAGGACATAAAAGTATAACTGAATAACTTTTTCCTGAAAATGCTGGGATCCTGGCATGTTGTAGCTGCATGTAACAATCCTCTTTTCAATTTCTCTCACTAAAAAAATGGTCTTTATTTCTCATGAATTAGATTGCCTTTTTCTGTATATAAATCATCAAGAAGGAAAGTGTCACTTCCATGCAGAGGGCCAAGTTATGCACTCCAGGGGAGTTCAGGTCCACTCCAGATTGTGATGCTTATTCCCTTCATTAGGCAAAACCTGGCTAGCGACTATTGTATCACATTGTCAAATAAATGCCAGACTCTGAGGGACGGATTGAAGCTTTATCAAAATGTAGGGGATTATTGTGAGTCAAATGCTGTGCTAGCTTGCTATCATGCGATCCAAGCAAACACTAGGCAGCAGCAGTGTCTTTCACTTTGCGCATCCCCTAGTCCTCATCCTATAGGTTCCCCCACTAGGCACTGCTCCAGTATACATTATGAGATTGCATGGCATGTAAAGCAACATGAACGGTCTTGCTGAAAGTTGTCCTAAGCCGTCTGCAGATAAATGGGATGACTCTCAAGGATAAATATAGGGGTAATATTAGTCTATAACAATGATTCTCAACCATAAGATCCTTTAAAGGGTGCCATGGTTGTACTACACAATATTAGCATTGTTTGTTGTGCAGACACCTACACATGATTCACAAGATTAAACCCAGAGTTTCAAATTGGATTTCATAGGGTGCATCTACATGACATTACTACTCATTAGCCTAATAATACTACACAGTAGCGTATGAGCACTGTGCTGTGACATGCTACTGTGCAGTATTATTTGGCTACTGCATAGTTCTTGTTTCATGTAGATGTGCCCATAGTGTAGGGGCGGGCAATTATTTTGGGCAGAGGGCTGCTTACTGAGTTTTGGCAAGCCATTGAGGGCCTCATGACAGGCAGCCCAGGGCAGATTAATATTAATTTTTTAAATTTTTTAGGGGCCCCGCGGGCTGGATAGAATGGCCTGGCGGGCCGCATCCAGCCCCCAGGTCACATTTTGCCCACCCCTACCATAGTGTCAAAAATAACCTGACCTGTTCTTGGGACCCTCCTCATAGGGTCTGCCCGGCTGTCCCCGGATCATGCGAGTGGCCCTCCTCTGGACCCTCTTGATGCTGGCCACATCTCTCCTAAAGTGCAGTGCCCAGAACTGAATGCCGTACTCCAACTGTGGCCTGAGCAGTGTCGCATAGAGGGGGAGGATCACCTCCTTGGCCCTGCTTGTGATACATCTGTGGATGCATGACAAGGTGCAGTTGGCCTTACTGACTGCGTCCTCACATTGGCAGCCCATGTTCATTTTGGAATCGATAATGACTCCAAGATCTCTTTCTGCCACTGTGCTTTTGAGAAGGGAGTTCCCCAGCCTATAGGTATGCTGCTGGATCTTACTGCCCAAGTGCAGTACCCTGCACTTGTCAGTATTGCATCCCATCCTATTCTCATTCGCCCACCCCTGTAATCTGTCCAGATCCAGCTGTATCCTGTCCCTCCCTTCTAGTGTGCCCACCTTGCCCCAGATATTGGTGTCGTCAGCAAATTTGAACAGGGTGCTTTTCACCCCCTCGTCCAAGTCGCTAATAAAGAGATTAAACAATGCGGGCCCAAGGACCAAGCCCTGGGGGACCCCACTGCCCACATCCCTCCAGGTCAAATATGACCCGTCCACCACCACCCTTTGGGTACGGTCCCTCAGCCAATTTGCCACCTATCTGATTGTGTAGGCATCAATGCTATAGTCGCCTAGTTTTTTAATGAGAATGGGGTGGGAGACCGTTGCAAAGCCTTCCTGAAGTCCAGAAAGACTACATCCACTTTGACACCTGTGTCCAATGATTTTGTGACTTGATCATGAAAGGCAATCAGGTTGGTTTGGCAGGACCTGCCCCTAATGAACCCATGCTGGTTGCCCCTGAGCATCATCCTCTCTGCCAGTCCTTCCCAGATGTGCTCCTGAATAATCTCTCAAAGAGCTTCCCCAAGTTCGAAGTAAGACTAACGGGCCTATAGTTGCTCAGGTCCTCCCTCCTCCCTTTTTTGAAAATGGGGACCACATTTGCCCTCTTCCAGTCATCTGGCACCTGGCCAGAGCACCACGAGTGCTCGTAAAGCCGTGCCAGGGGCCCCTCGATAACCCTTGCCAATTCCCTCAGCACCCTGGGGTGGACATCATCTGGACTTGCTGACTTGAACATGTCCAGCCCCTCCAGAAGTTCCCTAACTCAGTCTTCCCCAACCCTAGGCCTGTCAGAGTCTCTCCTGAGTCCATCCTGAATCTCAGTGGGGGAGTCCTGGTCCCTGCACAAAAAAATGGAGACAAATTGTTAAAAAGGTCTGCCTTTTCCTCTGGTGCAACCACCAGATTCCCTAGCGTATCCTGCAGGCGTCCCATGTTACCCGGTGCTTTCTTCATACTCCCTATGTATTTCATAGTTTCATAGTAGCTAGGGTCAGGAGGGACCTGAACAGATCATCTAGCCTGACCCCCTGTCACCGGCAG
>NW_005843034.1:413996-422547 GCF_000455745.1 Alligator sinensis
TTCCGGGCGGCGGTCGGTCTTTGGCGGCTCATGTTCATCTTGGAGCCAATAATGACTCCAAGATCCCTTTCTGCCTCTGTGCTTTCGAGAGGGGAACTCCCCAGCCTGTATGTATGCTGTGGATTCCTTCTCCAAAGGTGCAGCACCCTGTATTTATCTACATTGAACCCCATCCTATTCTCATCTGCCCACTTTTGTAGTCTGTCTAAATCTAGTTGCAGCCTCTCTCTCCCTTCAAGTGTGTCCACCTTGCCCCACATCTCAGTGTCATTAGCAAACTTGGACAATGTGCTTTCCACCCCCTCGTCCAAGTTGCTGATGAAGATGTTAAACAGTGCGGGCCTGAGGACTGAGCCCTGGGGGACCCCACCACTCACATCTCACCAGGTTGAGTACGACTCGTCCACCACTACTCTCTGGGTGCGCCCTATCAGCCAGTTTTTTTTACCCATCGAACTTTGTAGGCATCAATGCCACAGTCGCTTAATTTCTTAATGAGAATGGGGTGAGAGACTGTGTCAAAGGCCTTCTTAAAGTCTAGAAAGACTACGTCCACGGCGACATCATCATTCAAGGTTTTAGTTACCTGGTCATGAAAGGCAATCAGATTGGTCAGGCAGGACCAGTCTTTAATGAACCCATGCTGGTTGCCCCTGAGCATGATCTCCCCTGCTGCCCCCCCCCCCCCCCCCCTCCGACCTTGATGATTTTCTCCAAGATCTTCCTGAGGACCGAGGTGAGGCTTATGGGCCTATAGTTACTTGGGTCCTCCTTCCTCCCTTTCTTAAAAATGGGGACCACATTAGCTAGTTTCCAATCCCCCGGCACCTGGTCAGATGACCATGAATGCTCATAGCTGGGCCAAGGGCTCCGCGATGACCCCTGCCAGCTCCCTCAACACCCTTGGGTGGAGGGCATCTATTTAAAAAAGGACTTTTTGTTGTCCTTGATGCTGCCCTAGTTCCGTATCTGCCTTAGCTTTCCTAACAGCCCCCCTACAAGCCCAAGCGATGGAGGTATACTCCTCTTTGGTGATAGCCCCTCCCTTCCACTAGGTGTACACCTCTGTTGGTTTTCCAGCATTCCTGAATGCCTTTGGTGAGCCAGGGGGGCTTTTGAGCACTCTTGCCTCCTTTGATTCTCATTGGAACTGTCAGCTCTTGGGCATGGAGGATCGTCTCCTTAAGGAATGACCACTCATCTTGGACACCCAGTTCCCCAACTCTCCAGGACCCCAGTGCCTCTCCTACCAATCTCCTCAACTCGTTGAAGTTGGCCCTCTTGAAGTCCAGGGCTACTGCCTTACTGTAGGCCCTTGACACCCTGCGCTATATGGTGAATTCTAGTAGGTAATGATCACTGTCACCCAGGTGGTCAAGAACCTGGAGTCCCCACACCAGGTCATCGCTAGGTGGTGTGGCATGGCACTGGTCCAGATGGAGAGGGTGTCCTAAGGAGTCAGTCTTCACTACTCCTTTTTATGGGGAAGACTACCTCTGATCTCCTATGGGGAGGGCCTGTCCAGGCAATGTCAGTCCTGTTCCAGAGGGTTCCAGGTGTTCATACTGAGCATGTGCAGCCTTGGCACAATGGTGGGTTGCTTCATCTTTTGTTTCTTGAATGCTGAGGGTGGTTCCAAGGGCTGGGTTGTTGGTCCAGGTATTGGTTTTGATGGTTCGGTCATTCAGAAGGAGCTATTTTTAGACTTACTGCCATTGTCTCTCAAGCACCCGCATTCATCCCCATTCATTCAGGAACCAAGTTACATAGGAGGGGTAGGTATGAGTCATAGGTTACACAACAGGGCATGGGGACAAGATGGAGACGACAAACAAAATGGAAACTTGACATGACTTATGCTAACTTACATATGTAGGCCTAAATCATATAGTATCAGTAAAACAGTAATATAGAACAGTAAAAATCAATATAAACATAATAATTATACAGTATAAAGAAGGAGAAAAAACAAAACAAATACAACTTGTTACCAAAATAAAATGCTGAAGCTTATCCTATGTCTTAGCTTACCTATACTTATCTATAGGGAATAGAGAGGGAGAGAACAAGTCAGAAATGGTTGGGGAAGGGGAGGGAATGCATTTTAAAATAAAAAAAAACAAGAAAAACTGAGGGTTTTGCTACACTACAAATCTCTCAGGTGCCTATTTCATGTGTCTAGCCTGGGTGGCACTCTGAGTCAAATCAGTTGCCAAATTTCAGTCAGGGAGGGATTCTTTCCCAGGTCAGATATGGAGGGTCATTTTTTTTTGTCTGCACCTGTACTATAGTGTGTGGTCTTCTTCCTATGATCATCTCAGGGAAATTTCCTGGCCATGCATTGGCAAAGCAGTGACAGGGTCTTTGTCTCTTCTGATCTTTACTCGTGGCACATTTTAGGTTTTTTAATAGAATGTTTGGGGGCTGTGGTGTGCAAGAGGGGTCAGAATAGACATTCTGGGGATCGTTTTGGAGAACTGGGTGCCTGCTAGTACAGGAGACTAGACTTGATGGCCTACGAGGTGCTCCTTTCTGTATCCTACGTTCCATACATAACGTGTGTAGAAAACAAGTAATATACATCTCTTCTGTTCCATTTCTTCCATACACTGCTCTCATTTATCATCCAGTGGAATACAGATTATAGATTTAAGCATAAAAATACTGAAGCAGTATGCAGTGAATTACTATATGATACCATTATTAAGCCTATAAAGGGAAGAGCAAGTCAATATAAAAGATCAGTCCCACAATCCTATTGCCAAAAACTACTGAGAAATGAAATGCACAATCTCCTAAAAAGCACTTCTGTGCAATGGATAGCTTGCAAACACATTATGAATTAGGCCACTGGATCCACCTCTACCATTGAGCTACAGCGTAAGAAGATTAAAATACCTGTTTCTTCCCCTTAGGGTGGAACAGTGCTAGGCTGGAAGCTGGGATGTCTCTTATCTAGACAATCTGTAAAGTTCCCTAGACCTGAAGAGAGTCACTTTGGGCACTTATACATGTGCATATGCTATGTATGAGTCTCTTCCACACACAAGCTGAGGTCCCCAGTGCTGCGTCGCATGCATTTGTATAAATGGTGAAATGTGTGTCAGCACTGAAAAAATGGCAGTGGTGTTCTTTTGATCTAAAACACCTTCAATGTGCTTTAGTTAAAAGTGCTGCCGCCATTTTCTCAGCGCTTGATGTGCAGTTCGCTGTTTATACAAATGCATAATGCACCACAGTGCCAGGTGCTTTTAAAAAAACCCGGCACTATGGCGCAGTCATGTGTACAAATGCCCCCATGCTCAAAAGGTTCTCCAATATTTCTTTCAACTATACAGTTGATCTGTTCAAAAATATCACAGTAAAAACCTTTGCCTCCCATACGTTTCCTGGATTATCGTGGCTACAACACTACAACTCTGTTACTTCCATCTACAGTGCAGTAGGCAGCAGTGTGACTTGCTGTTTGTCTACAGTTAGTGAATACTGTGCTCTTTGGTTGGGCTGGAAGCCTGACTTTTCAAACATTTCATTTATCCACAAAACCATAAAAAATGGGGAGCTGCACTGCTAGGAACTGGACAAGGTGTCTCAAGTTGGATACCTCAAATCAATGGCTGTTCATAAATATTTTGGTTGCTTCATCAAGGATTGCCACGTGTGGGTGATGGCTTTTAGCAAAATAGAAACTTAACCACCAGGTGACTTTGCACAGGCTGTTGAATAGCTGGCAGACAATAATTTAGGCCTTGGTCCTGTGCCAGCTTCCATGTGGGCAAGCCCCAGCATCCACACCTATCCCTATTGACTTCTGTAGTGCTTTTGATGTGGTAGCCCAAATGCATAGATCTTGGTGTGTACCCAGTATGTACCCTATCTTTTATTATCCCAAAGACTGTTTATATAACTTTTGATATGGCTTCTGACCCCATTTACTGCAGTGTAAACCTAAGCAGCTCCACTGAACTGCCAGGACAGTTGTGCCATTGTAAAAGCAGTGAAAATAAAAAAGACTTGTTTTAGTAAGTATGTGTGATACTGCTAAATACACTTCCATTAACTAACCTCACAATTTATAGACACCTGCAAAATTGATGCTTGTTCTTAATATGCTCAAACCTCATTCCAGGGTCTCCTTCTGGACATACTTGTAGGATAAGATTCAGTTCCTCTGTAAAAGGTCTTCAGTAGCAGCTTTGGTTAGAGAGACAATGGTATGCTGTAAACTCTGTGTAGCCTGAGGTTCAGAGTGAATTCTGAGGCCCAGGTGCAGAGTAAGCAGAAGCCTCCCTTTCTCCATCATCGGGATCCCTCAGATGTAGCTTCAGGTAGCATTTCTGTAGTTCTGGGCTGAAGCAAACCCTGGATTTAGAGGGTTATAATTCACTGAGGGATCTTTCCTCAAAGAGGGAAATCATCTAGCTTTGTTTCTCCTCATTTTTTAAATTTATATAGATTGATTTAAAAAGCCTTTGGAACAGACCTTTCTTGGGAGAGTCTGTCACAGGCAAACTTCTGAGATATGCTTGACTTAAGATGGGGCAGGGAAAATGTGGTTAGGAAATTTTTTTTTTTAAAGAACTCCTTAAATGTAGATGGCTTGAATAATTTTGTTTGCCACTGATGACTGAAACTCAAGCCTACTCGCAAAATATACAAAATATTGATGACAATTGCATAGTACAAGAGGATGTGAATTTTGTGGCTGGACCTTCTGAAAAGAAATAATGAGACAGCACTTTCAACTTATCTTACTATATTTACAATGATTTTAAGCAGGATCATATTTGCCTGGTCTGTAATTGTGTAAAATGTCTATCCTTGATTAATTAGTATGGTAAATATTTGTTTTGCAATTAACCTATGTTTATGTGCAGGAAGAGACATTGTCCATATGGGCTCTGATAGGTGTCTCGTCCTAATTTTTTCTTGTTTTGTCTCAGTGGTTCTTTTGATCTTCCAAGGATGACTCCTCAAAAACCTTGCATTTTTCCTGACTGTTAATCAATTTCCTGGTATGTTTCAACTTAGTAGAAATGGATAACCTCTTTTTACTGAGGAAGGTAATTCAATCAAAATTGGGACCTTCTGATAACCAATAATGAACAGTTTGGTTAACAGGATGTTTCTGTTAATTACTGCTTGGGATTCTCTCTTTTGATTTACACAACCACAAGAATGCTTTGAAGATGCTGAGCTAAAGGGTATAAAAAAGGAGCAAAACAGCTAACAAGGCGTGCTTCAAGAATGAAAGATCTTTCTGACAAGAACTGCTGCTGCGCCCAGGGTTTCATAGATTTCATGTACATTAGGGCTGGAAGGGACCTCGGAAGATCATTGAGTCCAGTCCCCAGGGGCAGGAAGTCAGCTGGGGTCATAGGACCCCAGCTAGATAAACATCCAAATTTCTCTTGCAGGCGTTCAAAGTAGGTGCTTGAACCACCTCTGATGGCAGGCTATTCTAGACCTTGGGGGCTCGGACAGTAAAGAAGTTCTTCCTTATGTCCAGCCTGAAATGGTCTTGGAGGAGTTTATAACTGTTCGACCTTGTCATCCCTTGGGGTACTCTGGTGAACAAACGTTCCCCGAGATCCTGGTGAACACCCCTGATAAACTTATAGGTGGCCATCAGATCACCCCTGAGCCTGTGCTTTTCCAGGCTAAAGAGTCCCATAGCTCTCAGCCTGTTGTTGTAAGGTCTGTTTTCCTGACCTCTGATCATGCATGTGGCTCTTCTCTAGACTCTTTCAAGCTTCTCCACATCCTTTTTCAATTGCAGAGCCCAAAACTGGACACAGTACTCCAGCTGTGGCCTTATCAAAGCCGAGTACAAGGGGAGAATGACGTCCTAAGATTTGCTTGAGAAGCATCTATGGATGCAAGCCAGCGTTTTGCTCACTTTACTAGCTGCAGCATCACATTGAAGGCTCATGTTCATAGATTCATAGATGTTAGGGTCGGAAGGGACCTCAATAGATCATTGAGTCCAACCCCCTGCATAGGCAGGAAGGAGTGCTGGGTTTAGATGACCCCAGCTAGATGCCTATCTAACCTCCTCTTGAAGACCCCCAGAGTAGGGGAGAGCATCACCTCCCTTGGGAGCCCATTCCAGACTTTGGCCACTCTAACTGTGAAGAAGTTCTTCCTAATGTCTAGTCTAAATCTGCTCTCTGCTAGCTTATGACCATTATTTCTTGTAACACCCAGGGGCGCCTTGGTGAGTAAAGCCTCACCAATTCCCTTCTGTGCCCCCATGATGAACTTATAGGCAGCCACACACAGTATTCCAACTGCGGTCTGACCAGCGTCCGATAGAGGGGAAGTATCACCTCCTTGGTTCTGTTCATCATGCATCTGCTGATGCACGATAAAGTGCCATTAGCTTTTCTGATGACTTCGTCACACTGACGACTCATGTTCATCTTGGAGTCCACTAGGACTCCAAGATAACTTTCCGCTTCCGTTCCACCAATCAGGTCATTTCCTAGGCAGTAGGTATGCTGGACATTTTTCCTCCCTAGGTGCAGCACTTTGCATTTCTCCTTGTTGAACTGCATTCTGTTGTTTTCTGCCCATATGTCCAACCTGTCCAGGTCTGCTTGTAGTTGTTCCCTGTCCTCCGGTGTGTCCACTTCTCCCCACAGTTTTGTGTCATCCGCAAACTTGGACAGAGTACACTTCACTCCCTTGTCCAAGTCGCTGATGAAGACATTAAAAAGTATCGGTCCAAGGACCGAGCCCTGCGGGACCCCACTGCCCACACCCTTCCAGGTCGATACCTACCCATCCACTACGACTCTCTGAGTATGACCCTCTAGCCAATTCGCCACCCACCGGACTGTGTAGTCATCCAAGTCACAGCCTCTTAACTTGTTCACCAGCATGGGGTGGGATACCATATCGAAAGCCTTCGTGAAGTCTAAGTAAACGACTTAGACTTAGTAAAAGTCTTAGTAAAAACGAATTAGTAAAAACGACTTAGTAAAAGTCTAAGTAAACGACTTCATCTTGTGGTCAATCATGACCCCCAAGTCCCTTTCATCCGAGAAACTATCAAGAAACAGGCTGCCTCTTTTGCCTGTAATTGGTAAGATATTATCACCTTTACAGCTAAATGCTGGACTTTGCTTTGCTTTAGGCTCATTTAACACTGAATACTTGTAGTAAATAATAAATTTCTGTCATTCATCAAATGAGTTATTGTGTCAGTCCTTTTAACACTAGTCCTGAATCGCATTTCATGATGTAACAGCCACTTATTATAATCAGCTTGCCTATAATATGTCATTCCTTATATCTATTAGCAGCTCCTATGCTGAGGTCCAGTGAAAGAGCTTTCTGGCCTCTTCTCCAGGAATTTTCTGAATAGGAAACATGCTTTATAAATGTATTATGACAATTAACAATAAACTAAATAGCTCACCTACTTCACAGGATTATTTATATGTTAAACAGTACATCAGCCATATAAAGTGTTACGTTAATGTTATTAATTGTCTGCTTTGGGTAGCGTGCATCTGTACATTACATCCCCAGCCTGAGCTATAACACCTGGATCCCAGTGGCTTACAGGAGAAAGTGCCATAAAATTAGATTTTATGCTTCTAATGCACAAAAAGGCATTTTGTTCTGGGATGATCTATTTAGGAAACCTCCTTAATGACAAGATCCAGTCTTAAAAAATTGCTTGACAGAAAATTAGATACCTTTCTGTTATAGCTGGGACACGTAGAATGGGATTTTCAAATATACTCATGGTTGGCCTAAGTGTTGCTTTCAGTGGGTATGTCTATGCATGCATTTAATGTACCTGAATTTTCTGCACAAACCCCTTTGAGATGGGGCAAGAGACGTGTGGGAATTAAAAAATGTTCCCTGCCCTGCAAGTTTGCAATGTGGGGAGAAAATTAGACCCCTGGATATCCAGGGTTCTAAAAAACCCAAAGTTTAAAAAAGCAGGGCAGGGCATGGACTGTGCCCTGAGGCAACCAGAGGCTGGGTCCTCCACAGAGATGCTTTGGCTGCCAGAGTGTTTTTGTGGTTGGCCCCTTGCCCTGATGCTGAAACGCATGGCCTGTCAGGCCATGTGTTCAGCACCAGGGCTCCAGTGCCGGTGAGTAAGGGGTCATGGGGCTAGAGGAGGGGGAAGGGGACCACGGAGGGGGGTCTCCCACTGGTCCTCCCACCTGCCTCCCCAATCCCTTCCCTGCCACCACCAGCTCCCTCAACCCCCAATCATTTTCCTGCCTGGGCAGCCCCCCCGAACCCCCAGATCACTTCCCTGCTTGACACCTGCTCCCCCCCCCAAGCATCCCCATAGTTAAAAAAAAAAACAACAAACCCCAACCCCTGGCCCTTATCAGCAGCTGTAGCTGCCATCTGTCTCACTGGGGCCCCTCCCACACAGTGTGGGGCAGAGGGACGGCCCCAGCCTGGGCCCTCCTGCCTCCTGCTGTCTTGTGATGCCCGGGGTGGGGGCTCTGCCAGGAGGCCCTGGAATGCCCCCCAGCCCTGCTTCTAGGGTAAGTAGATGCTTTTTTTTTCTTTTTAA
>NW_005843034.1:422565-434483 GCF_000455745.1 Alligator sinensis
GTGTGGCAGCAATCAGGGGGCTGGGGTGGGGCATGTGAGCCTTGCAGTGGGGGTAGCCCCTGTTGGGGGGCTGTGACCCCTGTGGGAGGGCAGCAAAATATATATTCATGAATTCATGAAACGTATTTAGCATTCACTTTATTATGATAGGATACATGCTTTAACACTATAGATTTCATAGATTCCATAGACAGGGCTGGAAGGGACCTCAGAAGATCATCGAGTCCAGCCCCCTGCCCCAGGGGCAGGAAGTCAGCAGGGGTCATTGTCCAACTGATCTCTGTCTCTGTCTCACTCTCTCTTTATAGTGGTCTTTTGTTTTACTTGTGGAGAAACATGGATTTGGGGGTATTTTACAGAGTGACTTTGGGATTTTTTTATCAGGGATTTTTCAGTTTTCCAATAGGGGACACCAGAATTCCTGTGAGGACCCTGCCTGCTCAGAGCTGGCACCTTGGACCCATCTGGCTGTGGCTGACATCCTGGCCAAATGGGGCCAGAAGGACATGCTTTGACAGTTCAAAGCAGGCCACCACACCCGGAACATCTTCTGGGCAATAGCTGCCCAGATCGCCAGGCAGGGGGCAAACATGGCAGTAGTGCTGCACAGATGACAGCTCTGCAGGCACAGCCCACTGGCAGCTGGCCCAGAGGGGCACATGCCTCTACTGGCTCTGCAGTCCCCATCCGGGTCTGGCAGGTGCACAGCAGGTCACAGCCAGGCAGCAGCCCCCGTGGCCAGACTGCTGCAGTGGGTAGAGGGTGTCTCCAGGTACCAACTGGCTGGGTCCCAGAAGCTCCTGAGAGCGAGTAGCCCTAAGCTACTTGCCAGGGCGGCTTTTTATAGTGCTGGGGACTGTACAGGTGCTGGCCCTGGGCTCTAGCTCCCCCTGGCTGCAGATCCAGGAGGAGCCAGGCAGGGTTATTTTGCCCCAAGTGGCACAATTTGCTCCACACCAAAATGCATGTCCAAGCACATGTGCTGAGGCAGAAAGCCCCAGCTCAAATTTGCACCACTTCTGTTTGATCTGCTGCAAGCGCATGTGCTTGCGTGTGTGGACGCGCCCCATGGGGCTAGGAGGCAGCTGCCCAGAAGCCTGGACAGCTCTGCCAGCCATGTGGAGATTGGGACAGGTCACAATAACCACAGGGCTAGCAGGCAGTGTCCTACTGAACCAAGACAGCTGTCCGCACCCCCTGTGGCCCCTGTTGCCTAGGCTGACTGGAAGCAACTTTCAAAAGACCTTCCCCACCCCTCCCCCACAAAGGGCGAATGCATGTTCTATTTGCTGATCTAAACTATGGAGCTTATAGAAAATTGTATAATTTAGTTCAATTCTACTTTTGGCTTTTTGGAAGTTCTGTCCTCCTTAGTTTCTATTCATGTCAGTTCTGTGTGCCATTTTCATAGCATTCTGTGAAAGCATGGTTGGTGAAACTGACTTGCCTGCACACAGTGGGCACGTCTCCACGAAACACTTACTGCGCAGTAACCTAATAACATTGTGTAGTAGCGTGCCGGTAAAAAACTGCTAATACACTACTGTGCAGTGTTATTAGGCTACTGCATAGTAAGTGTCACAAAAAAACCATGCACTGACACTACTGTTCAGTAACTCTAGTTACTGTGCATTTAGTTAGTACTGCATTAAGCAAGTACTAAACTAAATGTCCAGTAACTACTGTGCATTAACAAATGTGTAGACATGCCCAGTGTGTCATACTATTTTAATGCTACGTGTCACTTTTTGGTAACATGGCTGTCACATGTAGCAGTGTCAGAAATATCTCTTATAGTACTGAACTAGGCCAGTTGAAGTTTTGCCATTGACTTAAATGAGATTAATGTTGGGTTGTATTCCTGGGCAGAATTGGGGCAGAGTGATCCAGGGTCTGTAAGTGGTATCGTAATACAAATAATACCTGTGTGGCGAGGTGGGCATCTCTCACTAACTGCAACTCGCTCCCCACCTGCCTCTGGGCACACCGCCCGCCTGTCTTGCCTACCATGCCTTATTGGTAATTAATAAAAGTTGTTAACTAAGGTGGGAGGCTGCCCATTTTTGCACCCCAATATTAGGGGGTATCTGCGGCTCTGTACCACCCCTACACTGCGGCCCAAGCCTTGCAGAAGGCATCCCAGACAGTCAGCTGAACCCTCGCCTTTGCCCATTAGCTGTGGCCCCCAACCATGGAGACCTTCAGCTTCCGTAAGCCCTGGCCCCGTCTCAGTCCCAGTCGGGACCCCAAGCTTCTGCGCTCATCATGGGTGTCCCTCGCGGTGGGCCCCTGGCCCTTTTGACCCTCAGGTCCTGGCCCCAGCATTGACCAGTCGAGTCCCTCAGTGGGGTCTTCACCTCGTGCCTGCACTTTCTGGAATGGGGTTCCCCATTCCCAGCTCAGGTGCTCCTGGGAGCATGCCTAGCCCTGCAGGGTCTCTCCCCAACTGGTTCAGGCGCTCCAGAAGCTTACCTGGCCTCTACTCCTCCCTTGATGTTATCCTTTCCACACACCATGACTGGTGCTCCAGGGCCTCACGGGACACTCTCACCCCCCCCTGGAATAGCAGGTCATTGTGCTTGGCCTCAGATGTTGCTCTCTACCCACCAGAACGTGAGAGCTGGGGTTAAGGCGCCCCAGCGCTTTTCACCGGGGTGATCACTGGCATGGCATTTCCTGGGGGCTCCCATGCCACTGAGAGCCCCACCAGGCCACCCACTCTCGGCAGGGGGCAGTTTTAGGTCATGCCCAGGACCAGGAGCCTCCAAGCCATCCACTACAGCTCCTCCCTTACCTCCAGGATGATACCAGCATCCTTGCAGCCAGGCAATGTTGCTGCCTCCTCTGCCAGCAGGGAACCGACCCGGTTATAAAGGCAGCCAGAGATTTAAAATGACTGCTGCAATCAGGCACCTGCTGGCAGCTTGGCTCAGGCCCTTAAAGTGGCAGCACTTACAGTGCCCTGCCACTAGTTTTACTCGAATTATAGTCCCATGAAGTGTGCGGCATTGGAATTCTCTTGCCTGGTTAATGTGAACAGGATTACACTTTTAATTTATAGTATGAAAACATACCAGACAAGTTTTCTTAATGAATAAGTGGAATTCCCCCTGATTTCAACAGGGAAAGTTACTTTCATCATACTGTCTAGCAAACATTCATTTAAAAAAAAAATTGTCCATTAAACAATGTTTTATTTATATTCTTGTAGCCTATACTTTGTAATAAATACTTTTTAATATTAAGGCTTTGAGATTTTTGGTAAGCAAAATGGGTAGTTTTCTTTCATTTTTAAAAAATGTCTCTCGAGTATTTCTGAATTTTTTATCATATAAAAAGGAATTATTTTGTAAATGTATGTTTTGAATGTGTGTAACTATTCTTTCACTGTAAGAAGTTCAGAAACCCACAGTGTATTCAGAATATACATTTATTCATTGAAGAAACAGTCCATCAATTCCCCTACATAACTCAATCTTTACAAACACTTTGGTTTCAGCTAGTTTTAAAAAATGCTCTCAAATACTGCTATAAAGCAAAGTTTAATAAAATGCTAAGAAAACATTGCTTAAAAATGCAAAGCAAAATGCATGTATCATATTTCATTACATATTAAATGTCTTCCAAATGGTAACTTTTAAATCATAATACTGTGTACACTAATATTTCTTCTAATTTGTAATTAGGGTTACATTGTATAGGAAACTATGTAAAAAGGTGTACCAGGCTAGACAGAAATTTCTCTAAGTACCCACATTCCTAATTTTAGAGAGCAGAGGGAAAGATCACACAATGCAGTAAGTACATAGTCAGGTTTCCAGCATTTCAGATTGATGACTTCAGTTTTTTCAGTTTTTTACCTGCTGACCTTTAGAAAACCGTATGTCATCTGCATAATAAGGGGTAATATCATGCCATAATTTTTTGGTCAGAACTCCCCATTGACTTCATTGGAGAACTCAGCTTAAGAATTAATAGCATAATATGGTCAGGATTTGTATGTTATACAATAAGTAACTCTACCTAGCTATAATGAATTCAGGGTCCCAGAGTGTTAATCTCACAGGATTTTCTGCAGCTGTCTAGTACTTCCAGCAGATGTTATGAAACATATGAGAGCCATTTTGCTTATGGAACTATATCTGAGAATACAGCTTCTTAACTAACAGTCACAGAAACCAACTGAAGTCAAACTATGCAGTGACTGAGAAATATGGGTATATAAGAAAGCAAAATCAGGACTGTTGCATAAAGTGGGGTACATCCTTGTCCTTATTTATACACATGGCTCATTTTAAATTAATTGCAAAGTCTGATACTGGACCCCTTCACAGAAGTGTGCTGAATCATTCACAGTAAAAACTCACATGCGGAGGAAGAGCAAAATGGTCTGAAACCCTCAGTATGTGAATTGCATGTTTGACTAGCTTTCATTCCACTTGCCCATGCTCACTGCCCCAAACACAACCAGGACTTGGCATGTCCAAAATGCCCTTCTTCACAAAAACTGTACAAAGACATTTTGGAAGCCGCTACATAACATTTTCCCAAACTTTACAGTGGCCCACTTGCTAGGCATTCTCAGGGGAGCTAAATATAGGCTGAATGATTAACAAGGCTAGCAGATCTACCATCTGCATGGCTCACCTGACTCAAACCTTCTGAGCAAAGTGGATATCAGTGGCTACTGCAATCCATAGGTTGCTGTAGTGGTTACAGGCTGGATCCGTGACTTTAGCTTGTAACTTCATCTTGTAAATGCGGAACATTCTGAGGATCTAGCCAAGTTTGTTAATTTTAAGCATGCAGGTTGTCCCACAGACTTCTCCTGGGACTACCCTTACTTAAAATTAGATATATACTTAACTGCTTGCCTTGAGTGGGACCAGAATGCTTAGCACCTTACAGAACTGAGCCAGTGAGAAGGATAGTTCTATCCTCTCTAATCCTGCACTGGTTCCCCTGTCTACACCTCGTCATTCAAAACCTGGTGGAGCGGAAGAGAATTTCGCTAAAAGAGCAAGAGCACAAAGTAAAACACAAGCATATTTAGCATATTCACTTCAGTTGAAATAGCTATATCCATTTTTTTTAAAGATTGCTTCTATATTTTATAACTGTTGCTTACTGGAAACACAGTTAATATATACTTGACAAGTAACATGGTCAAATTTTCCTCTAAGTTATTTAGGGCCTGATTCTTTAGGAGCTCTCTCTGTGGACCTTCAATTGACTTCATCAACTGTTCTATAAGACAAGTCCTGAGGAGCCCAGTTGCAAATAAATCTCTGCAGACATGCCAGACACTCTGGTATTCAACTCCAAAGCATTTATTTAAGTTTTGGTGAGGTGAGGGGCATACATTATTAAACAGTCAGGTGTTTATATCTTCCATATGCACTTAAAATATATATTAGAACTTTCATTAACCCCTTTTCTCCCATTAAGGATGACTTTGGAACAAAAATAGAGACTCCAATTTAATCAAGAAAAAATACAGTGTTAAGGCTCGAAGTTAATATTTTTATATTTAAAATAGTAAGGTGACACTGAATGACTTGTCCAGTATTTAACAATTAAATGTTTTATTAGGCTTTGCTTCACATGTTTGCTTAGGTACAGTTTTAGTAGATAAAAGAAATCACTTTCTGGAGACTAATGTTTTAATCCTTCTAGTATTAATAGCAGGTTCTTAAGGAGTTATGTGGATTTTGTGGGTTTTTTGGCAGTGCTTTTGTCACTATACACAGTTAGAACTAGCAACTGTTTAAATAGTACTCAGCGAAAGCCTGCATATACTGGCTTATTTTTCCAAGCGTGTACTATATTTTGCCCTCTACAGTTACATACATCAGACATTCAAAAGGTATACTTTTTATTTGCTTTCAAAGCAAGAGAGCTGAATCCTGTTGTCCTGTAGTAAAAGTTCTTTTGCAGTCATTGCACATTTTGCCTGCAGGCTGCTGAGGATTGGGTCTGCATGTTTAATGTCTTTGAAGCAAAGGTGCAACACTTCAGCTTTCCAGAATTTTGAAGAAAAATGTTGCCACTTGCATTTCTCTCTGAAATAGCCTGTGTGTTAGTTTGAACGTATGTGAAGCTACAAGACTGGGAAGGAATTGGAAGCTAAATAAAGTTAAAAACAGGATAAATTTTAAAATATTCAGTTATTTTAGTGTACAGTTTTAGGGTTCCCATATTTCATTGGTGAAAAGTTCTACTTAGTATTGTAGTTATTAAATGGACAGGTAAAAGATAATGACTAATGTGAAAATTTTGGCATGGGTCTTTTTGTTGTTGTAGCCTTTGCTAAACAAGGCAGAATATATTTTTAGTGCAAAGTCAAATAACTTACTGCTCAGTTGGATCAAAAAATGACATCAAGCAAGCCATTTACAAAGAAAACAGAGTCATAGAATCTCTAATGCTTCTTGACACCGTGTTTTTACACAGTGGCATTCTTCATGGGATCTAAACTCTTCAAATTACATCATGTGTGGTCAGTGCTAACTAATTGTTGACCTCAGCTGCTTACATGAACCAGTTTTTCTCAGTTCTTCAATCAGTTACCAGCACAAATGCAATGCGTTGTGTCTTTCTCTACAAAGTTTTCATTGTGACAAAAGCCCAGTCAGAATATTAGTTATTAGCATTAAAATGTTTGCACACAAGCTTCCTATTATGGGCTTAGTATACGCAGAGCAGAAATATTCTGTAGCTGTTAACAAGAGGTGAAAATAACAGAGACTTGACAGTTTAGTACTAGACTGATCTCATTTATGCCATATACATTCACAGTAACTACATTAATTTCAATGTTTAGTGTATGCTGCTGAGAGAGATTAGAATCTGAGCCTTAGCTAGTAACAAGACAGTGAAAGATGAGTGTTGTAATTTGACTGCTGAATCTTAGAAATCCATGTGCACTGGCCTGTCTCCTATTGTAGGACATTACCACAACTTCTTTTGAATGACCAAGGGTCAATACTTCATTCATAACCCTCTTAAACATCTCTTCAGGGAAAAATCTTTCAATGACACTTCCTCCTCCTTCTCCTTCCTCATTGCTGTCAAAGTGCAGAACACTCATTCTTTAAAAGAGTGTGTCACTTGACCTTCATTTTGCCTATCATGGTGCTATTCTTCTCCTGCTTATTATGATGTAAGTTAGGAAAGGCTACAGTGAAATTCAGTGAAGTTATACTGGTGTAAAAGTTGGAGCAAGGGTGAAGAGAGACAGGCTGCATGTTTGGTCTGTATTCTTTGTGTTTAATTTACATAGATAGCTTCTTGGGGTTGGATCACCTCATTCTAAGAATCTGTAAAGCTGTGAGATTTTACTGCCATCAGTAATACTAACAAATATAATTCTGCCACTGGTAACTCAGTATTCATTACATGCTATGTACTTACAGGATAAACGTGCTGCTATTCTTGTCTTCCAACAATGCAAAGAATATAGGTAACATGATAGCTCTTGGACTTATTACTTAATAAAGTAGGATTCATTCAATCTAAACCTGTGCAGGTTTGGGGGTTTTTTGGGTCACATTTAATTACTGAATAACTGTAAAATACTCAGGAAATGATAAGTAAGTTTTCTAGAACTGCACAGTAGCTTGGTGTCTATATGTATCTCAATATAACAATTGATATAAAGCTTTGATTGAACATCTAGGATCAAAATCTGCTTTTCATTTATACCCTGAAATAATAGGAGACTCCAGAGTTGTAGATAGGGGTAGAAGTTGACCCAGTGCTTTTTAGGAAAACAAAACACAAACAAACCATAAACAGCATTAGTTCAAGTGCAAAAAATATCCAATTATTTTCCTTTTCAGAAGGTTATAATGTAAACATAAAAGATTCTGAAAGCAGCATGGGGACTGTTGGCACCAGAGACTGAGGTTCTATGTACTGAAACAAATACTTCAAAAGTAGCCATTAATATTGGGAACCTTCTTCCGTGACTTGACATCCTTTGGATCTGGTTTAAAAAATGCTGAACCCTCACAACTTGTGCTGAAGTCCAGAAGAGCTGTGAATGCACAGCACTCCTGAAAAACAGGCCCAAGGTCCATCAAGTTGGGCACCACAACCTTGAATTCACTTTTGTTAGTTAGGCTTTGTTGTAAAAAAAAAGAAATCAAGAAATATAGCTGGCAGTGAGTGGCACTTCTACCTTCTCACCCATATGCCTGGACCTTGTTTGTGGAACAGCTATCCCTACTGGTGAGAAAATAGCTCACTTACCAGGCCCATTCAATCTTTGGTGCCTTTGCTGAGATTGCCAACCAAAGCACAATGTGTGTTGTGATGATAATTTGGTTATGGTTTCTGCTCAACTAGAAAGTGGACCAACATCACAAATTCACTTATTCTGAACCATTACATAGCCAACAGTTAGCAACAATATAGACTGGATGTGAAGATGATCTAGGAGGGACAGGCTAGCTCCTGCTCACTCCCTTTCCAGACCCAGTGTCCTATTAGCTCTTATTCTTTTACCATTTTTTTATATTTGTTTCACGTGCATTCCTAAACTGGTAATATTATATATTCAGTAGTTACTTATAATTAATAGTAATTTGCCATCTTGTTTTAACCTGTGAGGAAACATGGAATTGAAAAACAATTGAATTCAAATCTAAAATTACATTATCAGTGAATGTAATATTTTATTCCTGTATAAATCTAGTTAGAATTTTGTGGTAATCTCTGAACATCTGTAAAGCAGAAAAGAACTGTTTCAAAACAAGGTCCAAGAAAGAGAGCTCAGCAAGGATTTAAATATGCAGGAAACCATCATATACCAAAAGCTCTAAAGCTTGAGTGGAGGTGTTAATGAAATATAAAAAATAAATATCTTGAAACTGTTCAACTAATAAGTTCACTATGAGGCTGTAAGAAAGAGTCTCTAACTCATTGCACTTTTTGCCTATTATTTTTCAGGGTACAATACTCACTTCAGCGTTTTATACAATCACTCCCTTTCTTAAATAGCATCTTGTTTGCATGTTACTGAGGAGACATTCCCTATTTTAACCTTACCTGACACTAAGGTTTTTAAAATGATCCTGAAAGACCTTTTAATTATACCAGGCCACAATTCCTCTTTCATCAGGTCTGCAAATGAACTGTATGGAAGATGTGGGGTTTTTTTGTTTTTGTTTTTTCTTCTGGGTATGTCAAAAACTTAGATGGAAAAAAACTATTGTATTTAAAAATGGTAAAGGTATAAGATCTTCATTGTGTGTGTTTTAAAAGCAGGAAATCACTAGAACTGAAAAGGAACAAATATGAAACGTGTGTGGAAATATACAGTAGTTTTTCATTTGTGATGTCTACAGAATGTGCTTAATACAATGCAGGATGCTGAGTTTCATACGTTAGCGTCCTAAGCACATACCCGGTATCTTACTGAATAGTTCAATATATCATAGGTACACAAGTCATGGAGTATATGTACACACAAATATAAATATGCATTGTAGGTAGCTTTATCTACATGAAATGCTAATACTTATCTAATCTTGATCACCAAATCAGTATCATTTGGTATACTAGTACATAAAAATGATGTTACAGCTTTTTTCATTCCTTTTACTTGTGCTTTGTGAGTATCAGACACACTTTACATTCAAAGTCATGTTGTTCACCTTTTTCAGAACTATCATTATGCCATTGCTTTCATTGGCTGTATCCAGTTAAATACCATAAATCCAAGCATTGCTTGTTACAGGTACAGTAGCTTTAACTGAAGCAGTAAAATGTGGTATAGGCTTTTAAGTGCTGAAAACTGTCTCTTTGCTTTATAATTCTTAGAAAAAGGCATAGTACCAAACTTACTGCACTACACACCATACCACAGTCATCCTGTAGTAAAATATTATGCAAACATCTTCTACAGTATGTTACTTGCAGCAGTTCCAGCAGCAGTACACTCACTAAAAACAAGTTGCTTGTAAACCCTGGAGATGTTGGCTTGTACCATCTGTTTTTTCACAGTTCTCGTATGTCTGCAGGCATAATTGGAACCATAGGTTTTTAAAGTTCTTCACTTTCCACCACATTTTGAGATAGGGATGAAAACAGCATTGGGCTTTCAACAGCTGGGAAGGCAGAAAAAATGTCAAGTCCTTGTCCAGCGAGGTTTGCGTACCGGTTGCCTCCTGGTCGATACTTTATTGGCTGTGGGATCTGTTGGTGCCATTGTGCTGAAGCAGCAAAGACAAAGAACAGAATAAATAAAATTCTAGATAAAGTACAGTTTTATTTTAGCTGTAAAGAAAGCCTATAGAATTCTGAGTGCACACTTGGAAAAGGCAGTTTTCCATGTTTTCAGAGATATTCATCCCATGTATCTTTTTTGCTATTCCCAATGCAGGGCCCAGTCCTTTAAATATGATCAAGTGCATTACTTTATAGCTGTAAGTTGTCCTGATGGAGTTCATAGGGAAAATTTAAACCCTACTAAACTCAATAGGAAAATTTTACTTTAGTAGAAACACTGAGGCTTGTCCTTAGGCATAAGCTCTCCAATTAAAAGGAAAACTTTGCAAGGTTACTGAACAGAGATCAACAAAACCAGGCATGGGTTTTGCTTTACTCTACTGCTTTAGCATGCTTTAGATATTTTTTGGTTTTGTTTTAGTTTTGTGTGTTTTCAAGATGAAAATTCATTAAAAGGCATGGGGAATTTTGGATAAATAATTGTAATTTTGGACTGTGTACTATAGGCTGCAGCTGTTTTACTTTAGGATGACTGCAGTGATAAAAAAACAAGCAGTCTTCTTCAACTTGCTAAGATAAATAAAATGAACGTTACTGATCTTTCTAGTTGCTAACAGTTTAACTAATATAAACCTGCAAAAATAATATACATGCACTTACACATTTAAAAGTAAAATGGAATATATTTCACATTAATAAGTACTGTTGTAAGATTTAGCTATTTACTACTAACAGCCATAATTTTTAAAGTATTTAATGAAGGAGGGGATAAATATCATTATCCCCACCTTAGAGGATTTTTTATGCACAAGTAGAAATTAATTTTGCACAAAAATGCAACACACCTCTCTCTCCCAGAAACTACACACATTTGGAGATAGTATGAAGCATTGAAACACCTTTGTAAAAAGTGTCCTATGAAAAGTAGATCTATCTTCTTAAACCCTGAGGGATTTCACAGCTGAAAACTCCAATTTTTAGATAATTCTGATTTTCATTACTTCATATTTAAAAAAAAACCCAACCCACCATACTGGTATTTAGAACCTACAAAGCAGTTGATAATCAATTTTTAATTTGACTGATCTTCTAGAATAGATCAATTGGAAGTAAAACACAGCTCATCACTGGGTACATCTATACAAGATGCTAACTCTGCAGTAGCCTAACAACACTGCAGTACCATGCCAGGCAAAAACCATGCTAATATGCTACTGCACAGTAGTATTAGTCTACTGCATAGTAAGTATCATTAAAAACCTATACACCAGCACTACTGCGCAGTAGCATGAGTTATTGAGCTTTGATTTAGTATTTGGTTAACCAAGTACTAAACTTAATGCACAATAACTATGGCACATTAATAGATGTGTAGACTTCCCCACTGGCAATGTACTTGGTCCACTGTTAGACTGGTTTTGGTAAATAAATGGAAAGATAATAAAATCAAATGAAAGTTCTACAAGAAATTGGGGTATGACTTCTGGGTTAAAACCACTAAGTGTTCAGGCTCCTGTGTTTTATGGTAGCTGGAACATGGTCCAATTAAGGTTTGGGAGACATATAAATAAAGAACTAACTATATTAAATCAGAATGGAAATGCTGTATCCCTTTTCTCTACTGAACTCTTACCCTGGTTGTCTTGAAGGTTCAGGATGGCTTGGATAAACAGAAATCTCTTTCC
>NW_005843034.1:434493-446493 GCF_000455745.1 Alligator sinensis
CTGTTTGATAGCTCTTCTGTTGACTATACTTCATATTTTTTCTTTAAACTTGGTGTGTTGAAAAGTATAGAGGGTGGACCTGGAGAAGATCTGTTATAACTATATCAGGTCCACCTGCCACTGCAGGATTGGCCCATTTGCTAGTTTAGTTTCAAATTGATAAAATGATGAGGCTTCCCTTCCAAATGTTCTTATCTCATTTTTCCTGCTTGACCCACCATAAACAATTCTTTTCCTTTCTTGTGATCTGTATCACGTGTGTGTCTGTTAAACTTATCTCCTTCAATGTTTGGAACGCTAACAATATATTTAGTTTATTTCATTTAGGTTCAGTTAGGTTATTTTTTTAATATGGCAATCTCTCTAGCTCCTCAAATATATCAAGGAGGCATTAAGTATAAAATGCAATTCTATGTCCACCAGATGGCAGAAAACTAACAGGGATGTGGATGGATTCCACTGCGTTTGTTGGTTGTTTTTGTTATTGCAGGTAGTGAAACAATTATTTAAAATTGGTTAAAATTGTTTTTTAAGAGATTTGAAAGTTTTCCTCCTTGTAAGTAATGCTACAGTGCAATGACTTGACATATGTATGTGTGTGGTATAATTGTATGCTTAGTCATTCAAGATAATCTCCTTTATTATAATTAGATGTTAGCTAAGCTGTTATTGCAATATATGTACACTTTGCTCTAAAGGTTCATAGTTGTTGAATATTGTAGGTTTAGGCAGTGCTCAAGACAGAATGATTTGTAGGTGGTGGTTCTGCATGTCATAGTGGAAGCACATCAATTAGCTGATCAAGTCAAATGAAATGCTCAGGTATCAAAAAAAACATTTTTAGGCTCTTAGTGGACAGATTCCTGAAACACCAGTATTTAGAGCTAATCTTACATTTTAGAGTTTACTCTGAGTAGACAACTGGAATGTTTTTATGAAGTAAAGATACGGAGTTATAGACCAGGGGCCTTGATGTGTAAGGAAAAAAAAGTCTTTCTACATTAAGTTATTGCTTTCGTTAGCGCAGTAGTTCTCAACCTTTTCAGTGTCATGGCACCCCTTGATAGTCTCAAGGCACCTCTTGGAAAATGCCAGCTTTTAGTTTTCACTCATTTTTGGACTACAAACAAATAATAATAGAGTATTTTTTCTCCTGCACAGAACTCAGACCACAGCACGGCAGAGTGTTTTGGACACTGTGTATTCCTGTTTGAAATCTCTGGGTTTATCCTGGGAATCATGTTTGCACACCAGCGGTGCTAATATGTGGCACCCCATGACACCCTTGAAAGGATCTTGAGGCACCCCAGGGTACTGCAGCATGTTGGTTGAGAATCACTGTATTAGTGCCTAGATCAGGGGTGTCAAACTCATTCAGCCCCATGGGCCAGATGAGCATCCCTGAGCTGGTCTGTGGGCCACACTGGGATTACCTCCTGTGGAGCAGCCACGATGCTGGGTCCACTTCGCACACCATACCCAGCATGTGTCAGCCTCCAGGGTTAGCATGAGGCATGCACTGCCCATGGTGCATGGGCTGGACTTTATGCTGCATGCAGCATAGGGATTCTGGGGCACAGGTCGCATGTGGCACCATGGACTGACCCCCTATAGTGCCTGTTCTGCTGAGCTGAAACCACTGGGCAGTGTCCTCTGATTTTACAAGTCTTGCTGTGTCTTCTTGGGCAGATGCAGCAACGCACTGCCTGATGTCCTGAGAACGTGAGGTGGGGAGTCGCAGGCCAGTATGGGAGCAAACAAATTTGGCACAAAGTTCTGTTTCGGGGGGAATACTGGGATATACAGATGGTTGGTCACTGCATCAAAAGGCCAAGAGAGTTTAGACTTAGGTTACAACCCAAAAAGAAAAATTTATTTATTTCTTCAACTCCTCAACTGCTTAAATTGTTCTAGCTACTGAGTTGCATAACTGTCATTTCCCCAAACTGAAAAGTAGATTAATAAAATATGGGAGGTATTTTAGTGGAGCAAAGGTCTGGATTTACTATGCGACTCCATGGCTCAATTTACTCTTATGCACAAAACAACATCCTAAACCGAAAACTAGCCTCTCTATGAAATTTATCTCCATACATATGTCTTAGAAATGTTTGCTTTTTTTTCATGTAATCACACGATGATTCTGTCCTCATATGAAGTTAATGGGGCAGATTGTACTTTTTAATGGTATAGTGTATATTGTTTAGCGAGAATTTTGCCATAAAAAATAGAAAAAAATCTCCCTGTCAAATTTATTTTTTGAATAGTGCCTATAATTAGAGAGTTTTAAGGGGGAAAAAGCATCACATTTCCATTTCCATTGTTATGAAATTATATTACAAATTTAGTTAATGAACAAACATGAATGGCTTGTTAGGAGACTAACAGTGGGTTAGACAGTCCTGCTTAGTCCTAGTTAAGGGTAGTCTAAATAAATGAGGTAAAAGTTTTATTTCAGAGTTCATAATAGGATACTTACCATATATGTCAAGTCTAGCAGTGCACGACACAATACCAGCTTCATTTTTAGCAGACAAAGTATACCAACCAGCATCTGCTTTCTTGGCAGGCTGAATCAAAAGGCAAACATATCCTGTTGTATCTTGATGCATGCTGGGAAAATAAGTGGTTGGAATTACTAATTCAAAGTGTGTATCAGCTGTCCGATTTAGTATTAAGATGATGGCTATCTAACCTGTATAAAGTGCTGTTCTGCTCTGCAAAATCTTAGTCCTTCAAATAACGGAGGTGCAACACATAAATGCTACTAATGATTGTACAAAGTTGTAATATAATTAATAAAGCAGACTTATAAAGGGAGTAATTAGAACTCATATGAAATTTTTCAATGGAAAATTTTACCATTAGAAAATACCAATTTCGCAAAAACTAAATCTCCCACAGTTGTGTGGTGCTTGCAATAATAATCCAATAGAAACCTGCCTGGCTCTCTGCCAGCAGACCTTCCTCACTCCCTGCAAGCTTTACAGTAGCTCAGGGCTTCCAGCCTCCATTGGGAAAGCTTGTTAAGTGGGATGGAATGTCACAGAGTTAGGGCTTCTCTGTTCGCTGGTCTGTCCTTCCATTGATAGCCCAGGGGTTTACATCAGCAGACAGGAGACCTGGGAGAGGTGACAGTGGGTGTGTCTACACAAGATGTTTTACTGTGCAGTAGACTAATCTACTGCACAGTAAAGCATCGCTGTCTACACATGTGCACAGTTACTGTGCAGTAAATTAGTCTACTAGGCAGTTAGTTGCTACCTGTAAATACAAGTAGTAAACTACTTGCGTAGTAACTGCCAGCATATGTAGACGCTGGCCAGAAGCAAATTTACTCCTGGTCAGTCCCTACATTAGGAAGCCACAGGGGATGGGGGAAGTCCCCTGGTTCTGACACTACTGAGCTCCCAGCTCCCACCAGGAGCCAGGGCAGGTCCCAGCCAGCTTTGGGCTACTTGTGGAGAGTTCCCCATGCAGCATAGGGCTGGCCAGGAACTGTCCCATTCTGGGGCAGGTCCCAGCCAGCTCCAGGCTGCACATGGAGAGTTTCTCTTGTGCAGCCTGGAGCTGGATGGGCCCTGCCCCTGAAACAGGACAGTTCCCGGCCAGCCCAGGACTGCATGGGGAAACCCTGCTAGGCACAGGGCTTGTCCCTATGTGCATGGGGTGGGAAAACTCTGTAGCAGCAGCTGTCTCCTGGCCCTGTGCACATCAGGAGCTCCCCCTGGCTGCTGTAGAAGGGCAGAGCAGGGCAGGAGTAGCCCCCTAGTGGGCTACTCGCAGTGGGTGCAAATCTGCTCCCAAGAGGGAGCATGTGTAGATGTGCTCCCTGGTAGGCTTACTGCATAGTATTTTTCCTGTGCATTAAACCTATTTTGAACTAATAGCACATATAGATGTGTCCAGTGTCACTCATATGCTCCCAAGCTGAAGTGTTTCCTTTAAGGGAAGATTCTGATATTCATGATTTTGTTTTGTTCTCAATTGAAATGAAACCTCTAACCTTCTTCATGAGGGATTGACATTCCATTTTTACAGCCAGCTCTAGAAGTATTACTCCTAAAGGGTCATGTTGACCCTTAACCTGCTCAGGTAACATGAATGGAGCAGTTATTTGGGGGACAACTGCATCCTCTTTACTCTGTAGAAAATGTCTCTCGGTTTTACATAAGCTAGTGTGGGAGATATCAGTGGGGGCAAGACAGGGGTAAACTGGGAAGAATGGCTGCCAATTGGTATTTCTGTGGATCCAGTAGTCCTAACGCTTTACACAGGTGATGCTAGAAGTTTAGGGCTCTGGTGGTAACAAGGTAAAAAACACTTGTGCTGCTAGCCCTGCTGTGTACAATCCCACCTTGTGGCTTTAGGGTGGAGCGGTGGATTTTACCTTGTTGGTGCACCTATGTATGGCTGAATACTCATTGTCTATGCATGCCATGAATTTTATCCAAAATAATTAAAAGTGAGGCAGTCCAGGGCACACATCCATCATGCTTCAACTACTACTCGTAATGGATAGCAGGGAGGCAGTAACTTATTGTTGAGTAGCTGTTTGGCCCTAATTAAAACATTAAGTTGATCAACAGATTTATACTGAGGTAGAATTCCATAGAAGAGAGAAAATAATTAATTTATTGTCTAACCAAAGCCAAGGAAATATATTGCAGTAGGTTGTTCTTTTTTCCATCTAAAAAGCAGTGAATATATATAAACCGAAACATTGAGTTCAAATACCCTGGAGCTTCAGAAATGTAGGCTGAAATCTATGGTGGGACTTGTATTTAAATGCTGCTGTTACTTCCTATCTCTAATATTCTAAACCAAGATCCTAGATGTGATTATCCTAAAGTTTGGGGAAAAATCATGATCTAAATTGTTTGTATCTATTTCTACAAAAAATGAATGCCAAAGAGTATACTTTGATAATATGTTGCTGTTGCCCACAAAAATGCAAAATTTCAAAACCAGCATTTATTACAAACACAAGCCCTTCTGGAAAGAGATTTGCTGATGCTGAGTTTATTTTATGGTGGGTTTAATGTCTGACACAGCCACTTTTATGCTTGCCTTAAAAAATTAATGAGATGCTTAATGCAAATTTGCTTGTCACTGTGTGAATAATGAACATTATTTTCTAAAAATCTCTGTATAACAAATGGAACTTTTTAATGGTCTGCACCCTACAAACCTTAAGGGAATTCAGGTTTCTAGAATTTTATGGGCAAAAGAAGGCTACTATAATTCTGTACTGCAATTTCTTTTCATAGAAGAAGGAAATGATTGTCCTTTCTGTAGCTCTCATGAGATATCTCTTCTGGGAACCTTAATACCAAAGATACTGACTCGTTATAAGAATCTCAAAGGATCAATGTCAGGTAGAGGCTCAGAGAGATTTCCCTACCAGGATTTTATTTTAAAGTCAATGAATTATGTATTGTTCTACTTAATAATGACTAAGAGAGGACAGAACTCTTTGTGCCTGTGAAAGATGGAAACCCCAAAGGCTGAATTGGGTGAAACCATTTTTGGATCACAAAAATGGGAGCATGTTAATGTTGCAGATCAACTTTTGTGTGTCTACTGATAAAGGCAATGGGTTTGCACTACTTTTTCGTGCCCAGAGTAGGGTGATATTGGGGTGGGGATGGGGCCATTTTAGAGCTAGGAGGGTTCGCACACCTTTTCTGACTTCTGAATTCTGCTCTGGTAATCCCTTCTCTGGCACAACTTATTTTTCTGCTCTGGTAATCCCTTCTCTGGCACAACAACAATTTTTGCCTAAGTCCTGGGAGCAATAAAAGCTGGACAGCCTCCTTGTAGTTGTAAATTGTGTGTTCTCCAGCATTTTGGGCCTGTAGATTGAAAGGGATTGCTTTCTGAATGTAGATATGTTATGCTATGGAATAGTGCCTTAAGCAAAGCTCCTTCTCTTGGGTTATATATAGGGACCACCCTAGGTTGCTGTGAGATGAAGGGCTTTTTGTGGCTTGCTATGGCATGCAGAGCCAATTTTGTGGGCATTTCATGGCAGCCCCACACCTTGCCACTGATTGAGCAAGCATTGCTGATGGCCCCACCAATTAGCAGAGGGCACTTTCACTCAGTCTACATCACTACCGCTCTTTTGCCCTGCACCTTGCTGCTGATTGGCAAAGGGCATCTTCACTCAGTCTGTCACAAGTGGGTTTTTTTGGGTTGATTTTGCAAGAGATCGCAGCCAAAGCTGGATTGCAGCCAATGCTGTTTTATGTGATTTCTGCAAAATCCACGAAACTGCAATTTAAATAGGTCCCTAAATTATAAAGAATAATTCTCCCATCTGTTTGTAAAGATGCAGCAGCATCTGATTTCTCTCTAATCAAATATAGCAATAATAATCCCGCCCCCCTTAAAAATTAAAGGACCCTTGCAATGATAGATCTCAGAAGCACTTTGCTGATGGGTTAGCCAGCTGAACTCTCTGAGTTTTGCTTTAAAATATAAAATGTCATGAGTGTTACTTTTATATTTTTAAAGTACAGGATAATAGTGGTAAGCCTAACAGTTAATGTTGACAAAATGGTTAGGTTTAAGGTGGGAGGAGCAGCAAGGAGAGAGGAACTGATGAAAACAGAAAGGTAGGCAGAATTAAATTCATCCTGGTACAGAGGTACATATTAAGTCATTGTTGTTCAGGCAAAGATTTATATGTTGCTAGAAAGGTGGTTGCTGACTGGCCACATGTGGGAGAGGGCTCTCTGAGGCGAGTTGAGCCATAGGACCAGTTCCAACAATATGGCATGCAGATAGCTCAGAAGGGCTACTGCACTATAGCAGTCTTTTGGCTAGAGCCCTGGCTGTGGGATCGGAGAGGATTGTACTACAGCTCTGCTCCTAATTCTGAATCAAGGAAGTTGATTTTGCTCTCCTATTCATTCTGTTAACACACATTTTCTTATGCTTTTGGCATTTTGGCTAGAGAGAGGGCACAACCTGCTCTTATCGTTAAAAAAAAAATTATTGCAATAGTCAGCCCAGCTGCAAGGACATTATCTGTGTAATGTACAATACCTCATCCTTTCTCTGTGTGCTGGGATGGTTTCATTATCCTTCTTCCAGTAAAACATTGGCGGTGGCATTCCAATCACTCTGCCTTCTAATCTGACTGGGTGCCCTTCAGGGACCCCACAATTCTGAAGCTTCTCCAAGAATACTGGGGCTTTTTTGACTTCCTTTGCTGAAAAACAAGAGGAACAATTGCTGTACATCAGTGATTCTTACAGTGTTTTTACTTTTAAAATCCAAGGCTCTGCCTTTTCTGGGGAGAAGGTTGGGAAGACTGGTATGTCAAGGTGAGGAGGTAAAAGTAGAAAAAAGATAAGTTTAAATACATAGGTGTCCAAACCTAGCTGCTGTAAGTGTAGAGAGCAACTGCAGCCCAACTACAGAGTAATCCCTGGACCTGATTCTTTTCATTGCAACACTTTATACTTTACGTTTTACATAGTAAAATTCTTTTGCCGTCAGTGGAGTCACTCCTGACTTATACTTGTATGACAGAAGACTCAAGTTTAGTGCCTAAAAAGTAACATATACAAATAAGCACAATATAATGCCGCATAGTCTTTTCTTTAAGCATTTTACTGTTAGCTACAAAGCACCAACTCACAGGATAATCATAAAATTCTAGTTTATTGAACGGATGCAAACGTCAGACCATAAACCTTGGTGCTGATCCCCTCAAACACACACACATTCACATAAACACACATACTCACAGTAGTTAGCTCTGAACACTAAGCACTGGTGTCAAGATATACCTATCCCCAAGCACTGGAGTCCTCCGTCGATGGCCAGTTGAGGCTTCTTTCAGTGCGATGTTGCTTCAGAAGGGGGTCGCTGGCTGGTCCTTCTGGCTGGACAGGCAGGGTGCTGGTCAGGTCAAAGAGAGCATCATTGGGGGTCATTCTTTGCTGCCTTTTAACCCTCTCTGGCAGACTTTGGTGACTCCCCAATTCTTGGGTTAACCCAATCCAAGGGTCGTTGACCTCAAGGGACATCCTTCTTGGTAGCTGCTGGATGGCAGCTGTCAGCCCCAGGGGTCACGTCCACACGTACATGCAGTCTCAGGAATCCATTGATGAATTTTGATTGATTCACTGCCGTGATGAATAGAGCTCTGGAAGTGGTTGATCAGGGGGTATTTCAGCCCCAAGGGTCTGTTTCCAGTGTTGATTAGTTCAAACAGGGGCTTCTGTACCTTTAACAGTGAAGTTTCCGGGAATTCCTGGCTCTTTATTGATTCTTTCCTCTCCTTGGTCTCTGATTTTGTAGGTGTTAATTGCTGCTCATTAACATGCTTATCCAGACTAGATACTGTGTTACACAATCAACCATGATTCATCCAGGGACCTGCTCCATACAGAGATTCCTGCTCTTGCTAACATTGTTATATGGTACAACTTACTTTTAAACTTAAAGTACATTTGTAAAAGCATCTACAAGCTCTAATTTCACTACAAATATACCTTATATAAAAATAGTAATGATATAATAAAAGAAAAAGAGAGAGGAAGGAAGAAAAGGTAGAAAAGAGAAAGCATCCCCAAAAGGGGGCAGATACTAAAAGAGGGGCTTTTGCCATATGGAGGAGTTTCACATTGGGGGGGTGGAGTGGGCAGACAAAAGGGTTTCTTGCTACATTACTAATTCTTACCTACAACAGTAAGCTCCAAGCTAAATGAGTTTTGTCCTGTTCTGTTGGTTGCAATGCACGTGTAAGTTCCTGCATCCTTTTGTGTAAGGGGATCAATAAGCAAAGAGTGAATTCCATTCTCTCTGACCAGCATCTTGTGGGTGGCATCTGGTAACACAGGTTTGCCATTCAGGAGCCACATCAGGTCTGGAGTTGGTAACCCACTCACCTAACAGACAATGAAACAGCTAGAGGCAACCGACAGACTGGTAAACAGAATTCCGCACCACAATAAGTAAGTCTATCTTCAGATATCTGGATGTAGGAGAGAGAAAATGAGGCCAGAGAGAGCAGAAATGTTCTGGGATAAACAGCTTTTTTCCCCCTAAATATTTCTAGGAAAGAAAATCTGGTTCTACAAATAAGAATTTTTAAAAAGTAAAATGTTAAGAATCTTTTGACTTCAGATTATACAAATGATCAGTTCAAAGGGTCACTTAAAATCAGGTCTGAATCTTTATAGAATATAATAGAGAGAAAATCAATGGGGGCTTACAGTTCATTTAGATATGAGTATGCTATACTTAATACAAATGTAAAGGGGTATAGGTTCTAGCCATGTTGGTCTAAGGGCACAGGCAGACAAGGTTCTTTGGGTAAATCCAATACCTTTTACAGGATAGCAAGTACTTGTACCCAAAAGCTTGCAAAGAAGAATTTTCCCAACTATTTGAGTTGGTCTAATACAAATTTAAACACATCCTTTCTTCACAATTTTCAACCAACATGCTATAGAATTCTATAAGTTAATACAACATGTTATAGAAAGACTCATTCTCTGTTACACTCTTTAGGACTTTTTCTCCTATACATATCTGCTTACCCATACTCAAAAATGTCCCGTGTGTATTCCAGAAATTAGAGTATGCTATTGGAACTTTGGAGGCACTGGTAGAAGAACAGCTGGGGAGTAACTAGCTTCAGTGGCATGCTCTCTCAGGAAGCTCTAGATTATTCCTAAGGACAGGTCAGCAGATCTGGGTGTTGCTGCTTCTCAGACCAGCATTAACTTCCTTCTACTTCCTTCAGGATGGGGACCAGCCACATGCATGGTATAGGGAATAGTGACAGGATGGTTGTTTGTAGGGCTATGCAAAATTTTGGCAGCTATTTCATTTCAGAGGTGTTTCAGTCTGTTTTGGTGCCTGAAACACTGAATCCGAAATGAAACAGAAGGTTCCAAAACCATCTCCAAAACTAAATGAAACTATCTCTGAAAAGAAATGAACCATCCCAAATGTTTTGGAGGCACCCCCGGGAATAGTCCAGCATAGCCCCGTAGCCCTTCTTTTAAAGTGCCAGGAGGCTGGGGCTGGATGGGGGATAGGATTGGGCAGGGCAGCCATGGGGGCTTCTCCTGTGACTCCCCCTGCCCAGGGAGAGGCAGGAACAGCCCAAGGAGCCTCAGGAGAAGCCCCTATGGCTGCCCTGCCCGGCCCCATCCCCTGCCTGGCCCCAGCCTTGACACACACACAAAAAAAGAAGCTCTGCACTCACCAGCTATGGCAGTGGCAATTGGGGCCTCTGAGGGCTGATGGCAGACCCCCCCCGCCCCCACACACACACCATGGGGAAATGGGGGGCAGCAGGGATTGCCCCCCTGCTGGCTTGGCACCACGCGGCAGCTGCCTCATGGCGCGGGTACAGTGCAGCTCGACAGGGCACCGCGTGCTGTCTGGGAGCTGGGGCTGCTGGGGCTGAGCAGTGCCAGGCTCTGGCTGACTGCTGGAGCTGCCCCAGCTCCCGGAAAGTGCCTGCATCTCCCCGGCTAATCCGAATTTCTGAAACAGCTTCGGAACTCTGAAACAGTTTCAGCCGAATTGAAATGGAACAGTGATCCAAAACACCGAAATGAATAACTGTCCCCTGAAATGGCCAAATCTGAAACTTAAACGAAACATAGCCATTTTGCACAGACCTAGTTGTTTGGATTGCTGGGAATGGGTGGAGCTACCTTGTGGAGCAGCTTCCTTTTTTTTTTTTTTTTTTTTTTTTTTTTTTTTTTTGGTCCCCGGGTCTTTGTGTTTTTTTTTTTTTTTTTTTTTTTTTTTTTTTTTTTTTTTTATGGCCCGAGCTCTGTGATGCCTGCTGCTGGTATTCCTTATGGATCCCTGAACTCTGCAGAAATGACAAGAACATTTGCTAATCCCTATGACCTGCAACTTCCTAAAAGGGAGTGTGGGTCAAAAACTTGGGAGTTCTTTCTTTTCTGTGTAATTTGACTCTGCTCCACACTTTTAGAAGTGCTGGTGTTCAAAGGCTATCAATTCATACAAGGTTTGAGCCTTGGAATGAGTAGTATGTAGAATATAAATGGCTTTCTGTCCCATGGTTATGTGCTATAAGCATTCATGTTCAAGGACCTGGTAGCCAGAGAACTCAGCAGAAGTATCCCTGCATTCTTGTACAGGTTCCTTGTATCTGCACCTCTGCCAAAAGGCAGGCAAAAGACAAGCAATATACTGTAGAGTGAACACCAACATAAATCAGCCTTCTGATTTTGATATATGCTATGTGAATTTGTCATTCCACATAATGTGTTGAATTGGGCAGGGTGTAGGCAAAACATCTCAGTAGTGTAACTAAGGGAGGGGTGACAGGGGCAGCAGCAAAGAACAAAGAAAGCAAATTAGTACCTTACAGTCCAGTCTACAAAGTCGCCCTTCATGAGCTACCATATCTCCAGGTGCTTGTAGAAAATAGGGCCGGAAAAAGCGTTCTTGCATCGGTTCTTTATCTCCTTCTGGCACTCGGGACCTAGTCCTGCAACACAAAATGATACATGTATGTTAAGAAGAAATAAATACAGTTTTTCTAAAATTTAGTGCAGGGCAGAAAGTGAGAAAATTGAACAGATGTTTAGTAAAACTAAAAAGGCAATACCCGAAACAGGTCTTAAGTAAACATAATAATGGCATAGTTTTTATTTAATACGACTGTTAAATGAGCTGTATAATATAGCAAGTAAAATTAGTCATTTTGGGTGTTTTTGGGGTTGGGGTTTTTTGCAGTTTTGCAAATTTAACCATTTTCCCCCCAGCTCCATTGAAACAATGGCTGACTGACCTCTACTACTGCTACTATTACTAATTTGCACTTTTAGTAGTACCTTCTACCTGCTGATCTCAAAAAACTTGACAGATATGAGTGAGTTGAACCCTACTGGTACCTTGATTGGGAATTACTTCCTCCCCCCATTTTACAGATAGGGGGAGTGAAACAGAGGCCAACTCCCCCTTCCTTCCTTCCTTCCTTCCTTCCTT
>NW_005843035.1:0-3136 GCF_000455745.1 Alligator sinensis
CGGGGCCAGCGCTGCCCCAGGGCCAAGGGCGGCTTCCTAGGGGCTGGGGAATTCCCCGTGGGTGGGGCCGCGGGCTGGTGACGTCACGCCCCGCGGAGCGGGGATTCAGGACCAATGAGAGGGCAGACAGAGCCTGGTGCGGGGTATTAGCCCGCCCCCCAGCTCAGAACGGACCAGCCCCGCCTCAGTGATGGGGGAGGGGCTCCTGTGACGGAAAGCCCCGCCCCCGGGGCAGGGATCAGATCAGGCCCCGCCCCCTGTGCCAGATGGGGCGGAGCCAGATCAGGCCCCACCCCCACGCGCCATGGGGGCGGAGTTCCCCAGGCCCCGCCCCCTGTACAGCTATGGGGGCGGGGTCCTCTCAAGCCCCGCCCCTCGAGCCGTGCGGGGCGGGGCCACCTCTGGTTCTTCCCCTTCTTCTCCCTCCCTCCCTTCGGCACGAATCTGTGTCCCACAATGCACTGGGCTGGGAAGGGGCGGGGCTTGTAGTCAGGGGTTGGAGTGACCTTGGCAACCGCATCACCCGTGGGGGGGTGGGGCGAGAGTGCCCGGATGTTGACCTTAACCGGAAGTGGCTCTGGTAAGGGGCGGGGTCGAGTCCGGCGACTGGAAGTGGCGGCGGCTGTGTGTGGTGGGGGCCCAGTGAGTTTCCATGGCAGCCAGCCCCCCCTTCCCCTTCGCGGCTGATGGGGGGGTTCAAGGGTGATGTCGTATTCAGGGGTGATGTCACCCTAACCGGTGGGGCAGCTGGAGAGGCCCCAGGTATTCGGGTTGACCAAGGGAGTCTCTGATGGGCGGGTCCCACAATGCCCCATGGCTGGCAAGACTAACCCCAAAGCATCATGGGAGACCAGGCCTCCCCCAGCCCCTCCCCCATCCTACTGCCCCCCCTTTGCTTCTCCCTGCACTGGGGGGCCCCAGGCCTGCCCCCCCCCATTGCTTATAGCTCGTTAATAACTTCCTGCCCCCAGATCATCTCCGCCGGTCCCTCCCCCGCTGGAAGATGCTCCTGGCCCTCCACCTCTGCTGCCGCCTCTCCGCCCCCCGCGCCTTCGCCACGTCCTGCCCTCACTGGTGAGTGGCCCCGGGCGCCACAGGCACACGGGGCAACCTGGGTTAACAGGGAAGGGCTGCTGGGAGCCTGTACTCCTTGTCTGTGGGTCTGCTCCTGTCCCGGGATAAGTAGGTGAGACGCAAATGAAACAGGGCTAAAATATCCCAGGAGAAGAGGGGGCTGGTGGACCCAGTCATGAATTGAACCAGCAGGCAATTAAACCGGGATAATGTAGTAATGGTGTAGCAGTGGCATCGATTCACTCCATCCTGGGATAAGGAGAAGACCGATGTCACCGTGATTTGATACCAGAATAAATTGTTCTGAGGTAACTTAGTATTGGCATAGAGATGATATCTGCTCACTCCTCTATCCTGGGATAGGGAGGAGACAGATGTAACTTGTACTGGAATAAATTTTCCTGGGGTACTTGACTGTGGCTGTAGCTGTGACATCTGTTCACTCCGCTCCCCTGGGGATTAGAAAAAATTAGACTAGAATAAATTTTCCCCCCAGGTAACTTAGTTTGGGTGTAGTTGTGACATCTGTTCACTGTATCCTGAGATAAAGAGGAGACAGATGTAAGTGGGATAAATGATGGCAGGTAATTTAGTATCAGTGTAACTGTTACATCTGTCTGTTGTTGTCCTGGGATAAGCGGATATGATGGAAATAAAACAGATGTTAAATTCAAGCCATTTATCCTGGGATAAGAGGGAACAGGTGTAAATGTTTTGCCAGAATAAATTAAAACATGGTCAATCTGTCCTTTTCTCTATCTTGGAATATGAGGGCAAACATGGGAGGGGACAGGTATAACTACTGATAAATTGAACCAGGAATAAATTAAAGCAGGGTAATTTACTATCAGTGTAGCTCTGTAGTTTATTCCTCTATCCTGGGGTAAAGAGGAAACAGATATAACCATGGTACTGGAATAATTTATCCCAGGATAATTTAGTGTGGGTGTAGCAATGACATCTATTTATGCTCAATCTTGGGATAAGGAGTGGAGAGATGGAACCATTAGACTAGAATAAGTTATCCCGGGGTAACTAGTGTTGGTGTCACTGCTGTTTGTTTAGGCCCAGAGAGAGAGGTGGATGCGTGTGGCAGCTGTGAATGCGCGCACACACTCAGAACCCAGGTATCCGGGGGACACAAACAGAACCCAGGCACCTGGGACACACACATGCACACAAAGCCTGGGCGTCTGGGACACGTGCGTGTGCAAGCCAAGCCCCAGTTGTCCAGGATGCACACACGTGCGCAGACAAATGGAACGCAGGCATCCCAGATGTATGCTTGTATGTGTGTGTGTGTACACATGTTCCTGTATCCAGGATGTCTGTGTTCCATGTGTCTGCACATGTGTGTGAATCCCGGACACCTGGGGTTTGGATTCCACACACAAGTGTCCCAGATGCCTGGTTGAGCACACGTGCGTGTCCCAGATGCCCGGGTTCTGTGCGTGTTGTGTGCCTGGGTACCTGGGTTCTGTTTGTGTGCCCTGGATACCCAGGTGCTGTGTGCATGTGTACATCCCAGACACTTGGGTCCTGCATCCGGGACACGCACACCCACAACCCAGGTGTCCGGGACACTTGCATACAGAACCCAAGTGTCCGGGACACACCACACAGAACCCAGGTATCTAGGACACACACACGTGCACGCAGAACCCAGGTGTCCAGGACACATGCATGCACACAGAACCCAGGTATGTGTCCATGCATGCATGTCCCGGATACCCAGGTGCTGTGTGGATGCATGTGTCCCGGACACCTGGGCTGTGTGTGCGTCCCAGACGCTTGGGTTCTATGTGTGTGCGTGCATGCTGGATGCAGAACCCAAGCATCTGGGATACACATGCACACAGCACCTGGATATCCGGGACACATGCAAGCAAGAGCCCAGCTGTGCAACACACACGTGCAGACACACATGCACGAACCCACATTTCTAGGACACACACCCCTGTAACCCTGCCTCCTCTCCCCTCAGGGCGGGCCGGCCAGACCCCCATGCACTGCTGGGCCTAAAGCCGGGGGCGACACAGGAGCAGATCAAGGAGGCATTCCT
>NW_005843035.1:3167-5702 GCF_000455745.1 Alligator sinensis
TTCCTGCGCCTGTCCAAGCAGGTGGGGCAGTTGCCATGGCAGTGGGAAATGGGGGTCACAACCGGCCTGTTGGAACATGCGCAGCCCCAAGCGCGGGAGCCCGGACGCCTGGATTCTCTCAAATCTGGGAGGGGAGAAGGGGCTGGGGGCTGAGAGCAGGGGGCCTAGGGGCTCGGACGCCTGGGTTCCATGTCGACTTATTGCAGGGGAGTCTAACCGACACAGACCCCTCCAACCCGGCACTGCACGGCCAGTTCATCCAGCTGCTGGAGGCCTATAGGGCACTGAGCCAGGCCAGGCCCCGCCCCCTCCACCAGGCCTGGACCCCACCACGCCCCCCTCCACCACGCCCAGGCCCTGACCCCTGGCGGGCCCCGCCCCCTTACAGGTAAGGCCCTGACGTGGCGGTGGTGGGGGGAAAGGGGCCCGGGTACCCCAGGACCAGACCCTCTCTACCCCTGACTGGCCCCTCTGACCCCAGTGTCCTGCCCCCTTTCAGGAGGGAACCCAGGTGTCTGGGCTCCCGCTCTGTCCCCCCAGCCCCCACTCCCCTCCCAGAGCTGGAGAGAACCCAGGTGACCGGGCTCCCAGCTCTGTCCCCTCAAGCCCTCGCTCCCCTCTCCCAACTGGAGGGAGCCCAGGCGTCCAGGCTCACCCTCCTCCTTACCCCAGAGAGAGCCAGCGGTACTGGGAGCAGTTCCGGACGCCTCCCCCTGGCGGCTTCACGGGCTCCGAGGCTGAGCACATCCGGCTCTGGAACCAGCGCATTTTCACCTACTGCATCCTGTTCATGCTGGGCGGGATGGCCATCCACTACTTGGCCTACAGGTATTGGGAACACTGGGTAGCTGTGCCTCGGTTTCCCCATCTGTACTGCCCATTGCCAGGACCTCAAGCCTGATACCTGGGGCCCTTCCCATTGGCTGCCTGGCAGCATCCTGCCCATTCCCACCCTCTGTCATCCCAGTATGTCTCAAGTATTGGGAGGGCTGGGCATCTGTGCCTCAGTTTCCCCATCTGGACTGCTCATTGCCCTGGCCTTAAGCCTAATACCTGAGATCCTTTTGCCCTTCTGATTGGCTGCCTGGCAGTGTCCTGCCTACCCCTGTCCTCTGTCATCCCAGCATGCCTCACATACTGGGAGAACTAGGAGGACTGGGCCACTGTGCCTCAGTTTCCCCATCTAGGTTGCTCATTGTCATTGCATCAGGCCTGATAGCTGGGGTTTGATTTCCCCTTCCCATTGGCTGCCTGGCAGTATATGCTCACCCCCACACACCCCACTATACCTTGGGAACTAGGAGGACTGGGAGAAAGGGGGTGGGAATAGCCATGCCTCAGTTTCCCCAGCTGGGTTGCCCATCACCGCAGGCCCCGGCCCTGGGGGTAGCTGGGGGTCTCGCTGCCGGGACACCTGGGTTAACTCTCAGCTCTGGGAAGGGAGTTGGGGCTGGAGGGGTTGTGGGGAGGGCAGGAGCCTGGATCCCACCTGACCCCGTGCCTGGCACCGCAGGGAGCTGCAGCAGGCCCACAAGAGGTACATGGATGAGAAGGATGAACGCATCGCCAAAATCTACAAGGAGGCCAAGGAGCGTGCCCGGTATGATGGCCCCGCCCCCAAGCCCTGGCCCCATCCCACAGCCCACCCCCCAGCAGGGAGAGGAAGGGGTGGGCTCCAGCTGGGGGTCCCCCAGGCATGCACGCTCATCCTTGGCTGCCCACACATGCATGAGTGTGTCCAAGAGCTGAGGCTGCCATGTGTACGTGTGCTGTAGCATGTTAGAACGTGTCCAGGAGCTTGCACTGGTGCGTGTATGAGTGCCGTAGGGTGAATGTGCATGCTGGATCTCATGCTAGTGTGTGTCCATGTGTGCAGTAGTGTGTTAGAGCATGTCCAGGAGCATGTATGTGTGCTTCTGTGCCTCTCCTAATGTATTCAGCCATGTTCAGGAGCTCATTAGCATGTGTACACTTGTGTCCCAGCATGTTAGAGAGCATCCAGGAGCTCACACTCGCATGTGCACTAGCATGTTAGTGTGTGTTCAGGAGCTCATGCAGCCCAACACATGCTCCCAAAGGGACCAGCCCCCTCCTCGCACCTCTTCGCGTGCCAGAGTGCACGTGACTGCGCACACGCGCGTGCCCCTCCATCTCTCTCTCCTCCTTGCAGGGTAAACGGGCTGCAGAAGCAGCAGGAGCTGCTGGAGCAGAAACACACGGAGCTGGTGGCCCGGTACCGGCTGCACCACGGCAGGGCGCCCCCCTGGGCGTGACACTGCGCACGGCCCCACACGTGTGTACGTGCCGGGAAATAAAGCCCTGCTGCCAAACCTGAGCCTTGGTGATAGGGGCAAGGGGGGGGCTCCCTGCGCCTGCCCCCTCTGGCCACGCCCCCAGTGTCTAGGAGGCAGCGGGTCTTCCCCAGCACCTGAGGTCAGAGGTCAACATGACCCAAATCCCCTTTTGGGGCGGGGCGGTGACAGGAAGCCCTGGACCCCGACCCCAGGGAGAAGCTGCACCCCCCCCGCTGGGCAA
>NW_005843035.1:6209-7325 GCF_000455745.1 Alligator sinensis
AGGACCCTCTGGGGGTGCCGGGGGGGGGGAGTTACTGCGGGTTGGGGCAGTTAGGGGCACAGGGGGTAATAACCCCGGGGTAGGGCACTGGGGGGGGGCAATTACAGGTCTGGCAGGAGTTTATTACTTGGAAGATCACATTGGGGCTTTTAGAGGTCTGGAGAGAGGAGCTGCCCCAGGCTGGGGCAGTTGTGGGGCTCAGGGGGGTAATTTCCCCAGGTTGGGGTACTCCCCCCTGCAATTGCCCCAGCCTGGGCTATGGGCTCCCCCAGCACTCGAATTGCCCTGACCTGGGCCCTTGGGAGATCCCATGGGGACAGTTAGGGGGCTGGAAGGGGGGATATCCCAGCTTGGGGCAATTAGGGGGGTCTCTGATGCCTCCTGCATGCGGGGGCAGGGTGGAGGTGCCCCCACCCCTGGGTCCCACTGTCCTCTGCCATGCGGGGGGCAATCCACCCCCCCCTTACTGCCCCTGGGGGGGCAATGGAGCTGCAACGGGCACAGCAGAAGGGTAAGAGGGTGTCAGGGGGCCGCAGGGGGCAGTCTGGGGGTCCCAGTGCTGGGGTGTGGGGCCCTATTCTGGGGTCCCCAGCTTGGGAACGGGGCCCCCGATCCTGCTGTTGGTGTCTGGCAGGTTTGGATCCTGGAGGGGGGATGTCAGAGCCAGGGCAGGCCGGGGGCTCTGACAGTCGTCTCCCTGCAGGCTGGCGGCGATGCAGCTGTGGCTGGGTCTGGCGCTGTGGCTGGGAGCACTGGGCCCGCTCCTGGCCCCGGGGTCGGCAGGGGCCGAGGGGCCGCGCAAGCTGCAGATCGGGGTGAAGCGGCGGGTGGAGAACTGTGGCCTGCGCTCCCGCAAGGGCGACGTCCTCACCATGCACTACACGGTGACCAGGGAGGGCACTGGAGGGGTTACGTGGGAGGGGGCTGGGGGGTCCCCCAGGGCAGGGGCTGGAGGGCACTGGAGGGGTTACATGGGGAGAGGACAGGGGCGCACCAGAGGGGTTATGTGGGGTGGGTCCCCCAGGGCAGGGAGGGGGGAGCTGAGTGGTCACCCTGCAGCAGGGGCAGCGGTTGGGGGGCACCTGGGGGCTGTGGGTGGGTCAGGAGGGGAGGGGG
>NW_005843035.1:7398-9324 GCF_000455745.1 Alligator sinensis
GCATCTGGGTTGGGGGGAGGGGACCCTGGCATGCAGGACAAGGTGCGAGGAACCCAGGCCTGGCGGAGGGGCACTGGGGATCCAGGGGGGAGGGGTGGGGGGCCTGAGTGAACCCAGGCATCCGGGCAGTGGGGTAGGGCGAGGAACCCCAGCACCCAGAGAAGGGGGGTGGTTCTGCCCCCTTCTGCCCCACTGACCCCACACACACACTTGCCCCCCCCCAGGGCCGGCTGGAGGACGGGTCCGAGTTTGACAGCAGCCTGGGCCGGGCACAGCCCTTTGTCTTCTCCCTGGGCACCGGGCAGGTCATCAAGGGCTGGGACCAGGGGCTGCTCGGGTGAGGGACCCAGGAGTCCGGAGGCGGGGTGGGGCCTGGGCACCAGGGTCCAGGCACTCGGGGAGAGTGAGAGGACCCCGGGTGTCAGGGGGCATTGGAGGGGATCCAGGCATCCAGGTAGGGCACAGGGGGACTCGGGTGTCGGGGGGTGAACAGGGCCCAGGCATCCAGGTACAGTGTGAGGGACCCAGGAGTCCTGGCAGGGGTGTAGGGGGGACCCTGGCATCCAGGCCAAGGTGAGAAGAACCCAGGCATGCGGGTGGGGGGGCACAGGTGTTGGGGGACCTGGGTGTGGTGAGGAGCCCAGCTGTTTGGGGGTGGGCAGGTTAGAGGGGGCACTGGTGTCCAGGACAAGGTGAGAGTACCCAGGCCTCAAGGGTTGGGGCATGAAGGACCCAGGCGTATGGGTCACCTGAGAGGGCCCCAGGTATCCAGGATTGGGGGTGGGGGGAACCCAGGTGTCCAGGTGCAGTGTGAGGGACCCCAGTCTCCGAACTGGGGGCGGTAATAAGGACCCAGGTGTCCTGGGTTTTGGGCCTCCCCCGCTGGAGAGAACCCAGGTGTCTGGGCTCCTGCTGTCAGCCACCCAAGAATGTGGGGGCAGGGACTGGCAGTGCCAGGAGGCCGCCCCAGGGCTGGGGCTGCTTCAGCCTGTTACCCGCTGGTAGGCAACTGGATTGGGAGGGCAGATGGCAGGTGTCTGGGGCAAACCGTGTCTCCTCCTCCCTACCCCAGGATGTGTGAAGGTGAGAAGAGGAAGCTGGTGATTCCCTCAGAACTGGGTAAGGGGGGCTGCAGGTCCAGAGTGAGGGGTCCCAGCATGGCTGGGGGGCAGGGGCTGCGGGCTGGGAGTAAGGGGCGCCACCAGGGTGGGGGGGTAAGGGGCTGTGGGCCGGGAGTGAGGGGCACTGCAGGGCTGAGGGTGCAGGGACTGTGGGTTGGGAGTGAGGGGTACCGACCGGCAGGGGGGGGGGGGTTCCATAGTCTCACCCCACCTCTCTCCCGCAGGCTATGGGGATAGGGGGGCACCCCCAAAAATTCCAGGTAAGTCTCGTACCCCCCCCCATCTCCCTGTCCCGGACTCCTGGGTCACCCCATCTCCTCCCAGTGGATCTGTGCCCCTCTCTCCTGACCCACAGCCCCCAGGTCAGGGTTGGGGGGCTCCCAGGCCCCCCCCCTGACCCCATGCCCCCTCCAGGTGGTGCAACGCTGGTGTTCGAGGTGGAGCTGCTGAAGATTGAGCGGCGCCCGGAGCTGTAGGGGGGGGGCAGAGCTGCTGCTGAATGCACCCCAATAAATGGACTGGCCAGACCTGCCCCGAGTGGCTGCCTGAGCTGGGCCGGATGCCTGGGTTCTGCGGGGTGGGGGGCAGCACGGGGGTCTGGAGTAAGGGGTGGCCCCCCCCCTCCACTCCCGGCTCCCTAGGCTGTCCTTTCCCTGCTGCTGGGTTGTGGGGAAGGGAACTATGGGCTTGATCCTGGTGATGCCACCGCTCCCTGGGCCCTGCTGCTCCGGTTCCAGCCTGGGGCCCCCAACAGAGTCTGCCCTCCCACCCCCAGCGAGAGTCCTACTGCCCTCCCCCAGCTGGA
>NW_005843035.1:9537-9810 GCF_000455745.1 Alligator sinensis
CCACTCCCCCCCCCAGCAAGAACCAGCAGCGCCCACTCTCAAAGCACCGTTTATTAAATCCATAGAAAAAAATCCAACGGAACAATTAAAAATAACTCCGCCCACTCCTAAATAATTAAAAAACAATAATTAATTGCCCCTCTCTGGGGCTAACTGCCCCCTGGGGGGGGGGGGAGGAAGGGCTATTGCTAGGCGCTGGTAGTGATTATCGATGCGGTGGGGGCAGGGGGATGCTGATAGGCCCCACCCCCGGCTTCCTTTGAGCCCCGGCCC
>NW_005843035.1:10067-11113 GCF_000455745.1 Alligator sinensis
GGGGCAAGAGCTGCTGGGGCGGGAGTGAGGGGCACCGCGTGGGGGGGCACTCACCTCCGTGGGCTTGTAGCAGTCCACCAGGATCTCCTGGGGGAGACAAATGGAGTCAGGGGCACGTCCAGGCCCCCTGCGCCGCCCCCTCACTCCCAACCCGCAGCCCCTACCTTGACCCGGGCCCCCCGGGCATCGTCGCTGCCCATGTCCAGCAGCTCGTCCACGTCAATCTCCAGCTCGGGGATCTCCTCCTCCTGAGGGGGGGTCACAGTCAAGCAGGGACCCAGCCCCCCATGCCTGGGAGAGGCAGACAACCCAGGTGTCTGGGTGCCCCCACCCCCTCCCCAGGTGCAGTGTAGGGGAGCCCCCAGGGTCGGGGTTCAGGGCCCCAGCTCTAGGGGGTCAAGGTGGGCTATGGGGGTTTCTCCAGCTGGGAGGTCTGGGTCAGATTTTGGGGTGCTGGGCTGGATTTGGGGGCTAATCCAGCTTTTGGGGTGCAGATGGGGCCTGTTGGGGTGCTGGGGGGGCCTGTGGGGCAGGCCAGGTGTGCAGGTGGTGGTCTGGGTACTGGGGGCAATTGAGGATCTGGGAGCACCAAGCCAGGGCTGTAGGACTCCTAGGATTTGGGGGTCCTTAGGGGGCTCACTGGTTTTGGGGTCCCCCAGCCAGGGCTAGTGGGCAGGCCAGGCTCCTGGGCTGCAGTTGAGGGATTCCACTAAGGATTGGGGGTCCCTGCCTGGGACTAAAGGGTCTGCCAAGCTTTGGGGTGCAGGGGCAGGTTTGGGGGTCCCCCACCCAGGTCTAGGGAGATTGTCCACTGTTTTGGAGTACCAAGCTGGTCTCAGGGCATGGGTCGGGGGCACCTTGCTGGGTTTTTGGGGCTCCCCTTGGGTCTAGTTGGGTCTGGGGGTTCCCCCAGGGGTAGGGGGGTCTGCAACTGGGTTTGGGGGTGCAGGCCTAGTCTGGGGGGCCCCCGGGGGCTGAGACAGAGGACAGGGTCTGTGGGTCCTTGGCCGGATGTGGGGGCTCCCCCAGGGCCTTGAGATGGTCTA
>NW_005843035.1:11256-11491 GCF_000455745.1 Alligator sinensis
TAGGGAGTCCCCAGATTTGGGGGTGCAGACCTGGGTCTGGGGAGTCCCCAGCTGGGTCTAGTATCGCCCGGGATTTGGGGGTCCCCCAGGGCTTGGGAGTCCCTGCACGGGGCCGGGGATGCGGGGCCGGCTCGGGGCACTCCTCTCCGGGTTTGGGGAGGACCCCGGGCGGTTCAGGCCGCGGGTCGGGGCTGGGGCAGGGGTCGGCCCCCGGGCCGGTACCTGGCAGTCGTAG
>NW_005843035.1:12512-13479 GCF_000455745.1 Alligator sinensis
GCACTCTCTCCTCCCGGGGCGGGGGCACAAGGACCCCGAAGGCAGGGCTCGGGGGTGGGGGCACCCCGCGGGCCGCGCAGGGACCCCGGCGGCCGAGGCCCCCCACCCCGGGAGAGGGGGAGCCTAACCACGTGACGTGTCCCCCCCCAAGAACTGGGGTTTATGCCCCACCTACAGGAAGTGGAAGCCACGCCCACCTCCTTAAAGGGACAGTGCCTCCCTTTTAAACCCCGCCCTTTTAAAGGCCCCCTTTTCCCCGCCTCGCCCAGGGCCCGCGACCCCGCAGTCTCTGCCCCTTCACTCCTTTGGAGGGCCCGCACCCTGACCCCCTTCCCCCCGGGGGGACACACACACTTCCGGGGGTGCCCAGACGCTTAAAGGGTCAGCTCCCGGCGTTCCGGGCCCCACCCTCTTAAAGAGCCAGAGTCCTTAAATCCTTAAAGGGACAGGGCACCTATTTCCACGGGGAAGCTCAGGTCTCTTCCGAGTGCTTCCGACCCCGTTCTTCCTTAAAGGGCTCGCACCCCACAAAGTCCTCTAAAAGGGGCAGCAACTTCCCAATTCCCGTCCCCACAATCTCTTAAAGGGACAGCGCTCCTCTCCTCTCCATAGTTCCATAGTTGGTGGGGTCGGAATGTACCTGAGCAGATCAAGTCCGACCCCCTGCCTCTCCGAACCACGTTGCTCATAAGGGGCCCGCACCCTCCCGAAATGCCCAGCCCCCACCGGCTTCAACTCCCCGCATCCTCTTAAAGGGACAGCAACAGCCTAACCCCGGTCTTCCTTAAAGGCCCCGGAAACTCCGCGGAAAGGGCTACGACTTCCCAGCCCCACCCTTCTCAGGCTCCACAACTCGAGGCCCCACCCTCTTAAAGGGCCAGCACCCCCCAATGCTCCCAGCCTCCTCATCCCTCTTAAAGGCACGGCGCCCCCCGCCCTCAACCCTTAAAGGGCCAGCACCCCCCCC
>NW_005843035.1:14230-16186 GCF_000455745.1 Alligator sinensis
GTGCGGGGCTGGGGGGTCTCCCCCCCCCGCCGCCCCCCCTTGGTAAGTCCCGGCCCGGAAGTCCCTGGCCCGATCCCAGCCCCTTATCAGCCCCGGCCCGGCCGGATACCCCTGACAGCCCCCGCCTGCCCCCTCCTTCCTTTTGCCCCTCCCCCCGGCCTGGAGCTGGCTGGGGGCAATTCGGGCGGTGTTTGTGTGGGGGAGGGGGTAGCTGCCCCAGCTGGGGGTATCGCCCCCTTTTCTCGCCCCTGGCGGCGTACGGAGTTCTGTGTCGCCCCCGGTCCTGGCGGGGCCCAGGGACGGGGCTTGTCCTGGGGGCTCCTGCCTTGCCCCAAGGGGCTGGGGGCAAATTCCACCCCCCGCCCGCCCCGGTCCCAGGCGGAGGCGCCCTTTCCCACGCCCTCTCCTGGCGGGGCTCCTTCTGCCTCTTCGGATGGGGCAGGAAGTGGCCGGTCGGGCGCCGGACGGTCCTTTTGGGAGCTGGGGGAGAGGGGGGAGGGGAAGAGAGGGAGGCATCTGGCTGTGCAGGGCTGGGCCCCGCCCGGACGCCTGGGTTCCCTCTGGGGAGGGAGGGGAGAAGGGAATCCAGTACAGGGATCCACCCACTCGCATGCCTGGGTTCCCTGGGGGGGGGCTCCTGTCCCAGCCTCGCACCCGAAGGAGGGGTGCGGTTCTGCCCCTGCTCCTGCATGCCCGGTTCCCGCTGGGGCGCGGCACCCCAGACACCTGGGTTCACTCCAGGGTCGTGGGGGGGGCGGTGGCATATCTAGGTCACCAGCTCCCCGACAGCTCCCAGACACCTGGGTCCTTTCTGGGCTGGGGGCCACTGGTGCAGGCCTCCGGGACGCCTGGGACACGGGAGCTTGGGGGGCTGTCCCAGTCGCCGAGGCCTGCGTTTGCTCTGAGCGGGGCTGTGAGCGGCGTGAGGGGTGAGCGTAGATCTGGGTTACGCAGCTCTCCCGGATGCCTGGGTTCCCTCTGGAGTTGGGGCAGGGGAGGGGGCAGATCTGGGTTAGGAGGCCCCCCCCACATGCACACCGCCCCCCCCCCCGGGCTCCTGGATGCCAAATCTGGGTCAGGCTATGCTCCTAGATGCCTGAGTCCTGTGGGGCAGGCGTGGGGGGGGTTCCCCCAAGCCACAACCCACAGCATGTGCCTGCGGCTGCAGCACTTTGCATGGGGCTGGCCCAGTGCCTGCGGCTCCGCTACTCGCATGCAAGGATTGCGCCCTGCAGCCCCGCTGGTGCCCCTCACTCCCAATCGGCAGCCCCTGCTCTCCCCCCGCTACCTGCCTGTGCCCCTCACTCCCAACCCACAGCCTCCTCCCCACCAACCTGGCCTGTGCCCCTCGCTCCCAATCTGCAGCCCCTGCTTCCCCCCACCCCCCCAACATGGTCCCTCTATAGGGGATGGGGGGGCATGATGGGCCTGGGGGGGTCTCTGAGGGCTGGGGATGTATGGGGGCAGCGTATTGGGTGGGGTTTGAATGCCTGATAACCATTTGGGCCCAATCCTGGGCCCTGTTGTACTTGGCCACTTCTCACCCCAGAAGCAGGTGCATCTCACCCCCACACTGGACCCTAGGGGGGCAGGACCTGCTCGTAGCTCCACACCTTTCTCCCCTCCCCCAGGACCCCAAGACCCAGGAGGTGCTGGGCTTTGGGGGAGCGGACCCCCACCCCCACCCCGAGGAGAAGCTGCTGACGGTTGTCCACGGTGCCAACCTGGTGTCTCTTGGTTTCCTCAACTTCATGGCCGTCCAGGATGACTTGGCTAAGGTGGGGGCCGCGGGTCAGGAGTCGGAGGCACTGGAGGGCTGGGGGGGCAGGGGCTGCAGGCTGGGAGTGAGGAGCAGCGGCAGGGCTGGGGGGCCAGGGGCTGCATGTCGGGAGTGACGGGCACTGGAGGACTGTGGGGGGCAGGGGGCTGGGGCCGTGGGTTGGGGTTCAGGAGCAC
>NW_005843035.1:16486-17461 GCF_000455745.1 Alligator sinensis
CCCCCGCCCCCGCGCCCCCCCCCCCTGCCTCTGCCCCTCACTCCCAACCTGTCCCATCCCGTCCTGTCCCTGCAGCATCCTGAAGATGTTTTCAGCCGACAAGAAACGAGTGGAGACGGCCCTGGAGTCCTGTGGCTTTGAATTTCACAGAGGATGGAGCCCCCCCAGCCGCCCAGGCCCCCGGCCCTCCACCATCCCCGGCCTCCCCACTGACCCCCAATTTCCTGTTGCACCCCCCCCAGACCCAGTCCATCAAGCCAGACGAGTTCACCCTGGAGATGTTCGAGAGGTTCATTAATAAGCTTTGTCTGCGCCCCGACATCGACAAGATCCTGCTGGAGATGTGAGGGGCACCAGGGCAGGGGCCGCGGGTCGGGAGCGAGGGGCATCGGGGCAGGGGCCGCAGGTCAGGACTGAGGGGCACCGGGGCAGGGGCCGCGGGTCAGGAGTGAGGGGCACCAGGGCAGGCACCAGGGCTTGTGGGTTGGGAGCGAGGGGCAGCAGAGGGGCTGAGCGGGGCAGGGGCTGCGGGTTGGGAGTGAGAGGCAGTAGCTAGGTGGGGAGAGCGGAGAGGGACTATGGGATACCGGTGGGTTTCTAGAGTGATGCCCCTTGGCAGGTGGCAGGGGTTGTCTAGGGGATCTGGGGGACTCCTGCTGACCCCCCTTCCCCCACCCCCCGCAGTGGGGCCAAAGGAAAGCCCTACCTGAGCCTGGACCAGCTGCAGGACTTCCTGAACCAGCGCCAGCGCGACCCGCGGCTCAACGAGGTCCTGTTCCCACCCCTGGACCGGGCCCAGGTGCAGCAGCTCATCCGCAAGTACGAGACCAACCCCCAGTTCCTGCAGCGCGGTGAGTGGGGCTGCGGGTCGGGAGCGAGGGGCACTGGGGCACAATGGGGGGGGCTGCGGATCAGGAGTGAGGGGCACCAGTGCCCCCCTGCTGACCCCTGCCCCCCCCCCCCAACCCGATGTCA
>NW_005843035.1:17492-18534 GCF_000455745.1 Alligator sinensis
GTCACTTGAGGGCTTCGGGCGCTTCCTGGGCGGGGACGAGAACGGGATTGTGGCCCCCGAGAAGCTGGACCTGAGCGATGACATGACCCAGCCCCTGAGCAGCTACTTCATCAACTCCTCCCACAACACCTACCTCACAGGTGCCCCCCGCGACCCCCCTGGGGACCCCTATGTGCCCCTGGGCTCCTCACAGTTCCAGGATGGCTGGGAAACTGGGACCAGTGTGGTGAGGTTACTAGGACCAGCATGACGGAGTTACTGCAACCAGTATGGCCAAGTTATTGGGACCAGCAAGGCTGGGAACTGGGGCTTGTACAGCTGGGTTATTGGGACCAATGTGGCTGGGAAACTAGACCCAGTATGGGGAGATGACCTGCACCATCATGGCCGGGTGATTGAGACTGGTATGGCAGTGTTCCTGGGAGCTGTACGGCTGGGAAACAGGGCCCACTAGAGCCGTGTTACTGGGACCAGTATAGCAGTATCGCTGGAACCAGCCAGGCTGGAAGACTGGGAGCAGTGGCAGGCTCAAGGTGAACGTGGCCAAGGTGGGGTGGTGCTGGGGGGTCCTGGTGTGTTACTGGGACCAGGCCAGCCATGGTGCTGACCCCCTCCTCCCCCCCCCCCCGGGCACAGCGGGACAGCTGACAGGCGCGTCCTCGGTGGAGATGTACCGGCAGGTGCTATTGAGCGGGTGCCGCTGCATCGAGCTGGACTGCTGGAAGGGGCGCCCGCCCGACGAGGAGCCCTTCATCACCCACGGCTTCACCATGACCACTGAGGTCTCCTTCAAGGTACCCCCGGACCTCTCCCAGCCCGGGAACCCCTGGAGCCCCACACCTCAACCAGGGGCCCCATGAGGGCCCACTGACACCCAGCCAGAGCCCCCCCGCCCCAAGCTGGGGACCCCCTTTCCTGACACTGCCCCCCCCAGGAGGTGATCGAGGCCATCGCGGAGAGCGCCTTCAAGACCTCGCCGTTCCCCGTCATCCTGTCTTTCGAGAACCACGTCGACTCGTGAGTGCCCCCCCACGAGCCCCCG
>NW_005843035.1:20356-21193 GCF_000455745.1 Alligator sinensis
TGGGAAGCTCTCATGGGTGTCATGACCTGGGATAACTGTCCCACAGGGGTAAAACGGGTGAAAGCTGTGCACCTGCACTTATTCTGGGGTAAGAAGCCTTGAGGTTGGGCTCAGGGCAAATTACCCCCAGGGTGGAGTCTAGTCTGTCCCCAGCCATTGGGGTGCTCTGACCTGCCCCCTGGTGAGACATGGGAATAACCCCTTGTCACCTGGGACAACCTCTGCGTGTCTGCTCCTATCCTGGATTGAGTTGCATTGGTTTCAGAGATCCCAGCTGAGTTACCCTGGGATAAATGCTGTCTGTCCTCAACCACTGGGGACCTTGATCTGCCCCTAGCAGCGAGATGTGGTCATAGCCCCTTACCCTGGGATAACTGCTCTGTGTCCATCCTATCCCAGGGTAAGTAGTGTTGGTACTACAGACTCAGTGTAAGCTACCCCAGGGTAAGTCCTATCTGTCCAGGCTCTTTGCGGGGTCCCCACAGTAATGTCCATCCCCCTGCCCCCACCAGAGAGGAACAAATCCTACGAGATGTCGTCCTTTGTGGAGACCAAGGGGCTGGAGCAGCTGCTGAAGAGTCCCATGGAGTTCGTGGAGTATCCTGCCGGGGGCTGCGAGTTGGGAGTGAGGGGCACCGGCAGGGCTGGGGGGCAGGGGCTGCGGGTTGGGAGTGTGGGGTACTGAGGGGTCCCTGCTCGGTGCCGCTGGCTCCTTGACACCCCCCAGGTACAACAAGAAGCAGCTGAGCCGCATCTACCCCAAGGGCACCCGGGTCGACTCGTCCAACTACCTGCCCCAGGTCTTCTGGAACGCCGGCTGCCAAATGGTCGCCCTCA
>NW_005843035.1:22208-24321 GCF_000455745.1 Alligator sinensis
ACGCTGGCCTCCCTGCGCGTGGCCGTCTTCGAGGAGGGCGGCCGCTTCGTGGGCCACCGGGTCCTGCCCATCTCGGCCATCCGCTCTGGTGAGCAGGGGGCTCCCTCCCCACGATGCACAGCTCCCAGCCCATGGCCAAGACGGCCGCAGGGAGATGCAGGGGCCAGTGTCCCACAATGCTTTGCTGCCAGCCCCAGGCATGTTGCCATGGTAATGAGATACGGGGCACTGGCGGGAATGACCCACAATCCTTTGCAGCTAGCTCCTGGCCCCCTTTCCACAATGCTCCTGACCAAGGTGAGCTCCAGTTACCCACAATCCTTTGCAGCCACTGCTGGGCCGATCCCAGAAGGCCTTGCCCCCTCCCCGTGTGTTGCCATGGTGACAGGTGGGGCAGCACCCTGAATTACCCACAGTCCCCTGCAGCTCGCCGTCCCCTTCCCACAATGCCCTGCTCTCCCCCCAATCACGATACCCCTCCCAGGGTATCACTACATCTGCCTCCGGAGCGAGAGCAACCAGCCCTTGTGCCTGCCCGCGCTGCTGGTCTACACTGAGGCCACTGACTACATCCCCGACGACCACCAGGGTAGGCCCCAGCCAGGCTGGCCGCAGGGAGCTGCCTGGGGAAACTGAGGCAGGCAGGGGAGCTGTGGGGGGAGGGATTTCAGGGGAGGGGGCGGGGCAAGGAGCTGGGGCATCTGCTGCCCCCCACTGGTCCCCCCAGTGTCGCCAGCCCAGGTATGGTGGTGGGGGCAAATGGGGGGAGGTCCCACGCTGTGTAGGGTCTGATAATGGGGCTGTAAGGGGGGGTGATGGAGACCCCCAGCAAACACAGGGGGTCTCTGCCCCAAACCCCCAATAACTCCCTTCCACCCCACAGGGCAGAGAGATGACCTCATTGCCAGTGTCCTAGCAGGTAATGATACCCGAGCCCCCAGGCCCAGCCACAACTGTTATACTCAGCATCCCCCAGAGCTAGCTGCAGCCTCTTACACCCAGCCCCTGGCGCCCCCAGAGTCAGCCACAGCCGTTTATACCCAGCACCCCCCAGAGCCAGCCGCAGCCTATTTACACCCAGCCTCCAGCACCCCCGAGAGCTGGCTGCAGCCTGTTATACCCAGTCCATAACCACCCCAGAGCCAGCTCAGCTTGTTATACTGAGTGACCTCAGATTCGGCCTATACCCAACCCAGTTTTCCCCAGAGCTGGCCACACCACGTTATAACCAGCTGCCAGCACCCTCCCAGAGCCAGCTGCAGCCTGTTACACCCAGCACCCACCCCAGAACCAGCCGCGCCCCAGCACCATGTCCCCACAGACGTGTCCCCGCAGTCGGTGGAGGAGCTGCGGCAGCACAAGGGCTACGTGAAGCTGCTGAAGAAGCAGTATCGGGAGCTCAAGGACCTGCGCAAGAAACACGTGCGCAAGCTGGCGGCGCTGCACAAGAAGCAGAGTGCCCAGACCGCCGGCCCCACTGGGGGAAGCTTCCGCCGCCGGAGCCAGGCCAGCCTCCGGTGAGCCCCCCACTCCCTCCCCCCGGCCCTGACAGTGCCTCTCACTCCTGACCTGCAGCCCTCTGCCCCGTCAGCCCTGCACCAGCAACCTCACTTCCAGCCTGCAGCCCCATGCCCTTCCCTGGTGTCGGTGCCCCTTACTGCCAGCCTGCAGCCCCTGATGCCCTGTGTCCTGGCCCCACAGTGCCAATGGGTCTGTGGAGGGGCTGGAGCAGGTTGGGGCCAGGCGGCGCTCGGAGCTGTACGAGGCGCAGGTCCAGGGGCTGCTACGGTTGCGGGAGGCCCAGCACCAAGTCGAGGCAGCACGCAAGAGGGAGCACCTGCTCCAGGTATGTGGGGACAGGGGGGCTGCAGGTCAGAAATGAGGGGCGCTATCAGGGCAGGGGGCTGTGGGTCAAGAGTGAGGGGCACTGGAAGGGGTGGGATGGCTGCAGAGAAGAGCAGGGGTGTATTTGTGGGGGTATCTGGGAGCTGGGGGGGCTCACAGCTCAAAGGAGATTGCGATTTATATTGGGCGGTTGTAGAGATATGGGGGGCAGGGCATTGGGGCCAGTCTGGAGGTTTTCGGGGGCATGTGGGAGTCTTGCCTGTGCTTG
>NW_005843035.1:24376-26158 GCF_000455745.1 Alligator sinensis
GCTGCTCTCCCTTTGCCCTCTGACCCCCAATTCGTCCCTGCAGGCCCAACAGCGCCTACGGGACATTGCCCTGGAGTGCCAGGCCGCCCAGCTCAAGCGCCTCAAGGAGACCAGTGACAGGTGTGGGGGCCAAGGAGGGGTCTCAGGGGTCCCCAGCTTTCTGTATTTATCTCACAACTGGGTGGGGGCTGCTTTGGGGCAGCAGTCTGGGGGTCCCTGTAGATCCATGGCTGGGGGGAAGCTGCAAATCAGGGACCTCAGAAACCTGGAAGGGTTTCCCCATCCCCCCAGGCTGGGGGCATCCCCCTCTTTATGGGGGGGGACTCTTAGCAGCACCCAGAAGGGAAATTTCTATATAGTCCCCAAGTTGCAGCTGGCTCTGGGGTGGAGCACGGCAGCTGGGTAGAACAGGCCCTGCCCCCTCGCTGACCCCGCCCATGTTGACCTGCCCCCCGCAGGGAGAAGAAAGAGCTGCAGCGCATCCTGGACCGCAAGCGCCACAACAGCATCAGTGAGGCCCGGAGCCGGGAGCGGGCCCGCAGCCGCGACCAGGGCCGCAAGGAGGGGTAGGGGTGGGGCTTGCTGGGAGGGGAGGGGCTTTGTGGGCAGGGAGGAGCCGAGTTTTGGAGGTGTGGGTGGAACTTATGGGAGGGGTGGGATTCATGGGTGGGGCTTACTGTGGGGGGTCTTCAAGGAGGGGCAGGTGGAGTTCATTGAGGTATGGGTGTGGCTTAGGAGGGCGGGGCTTCATGGGGGCTCGAGTGATGGGCGGAATTTATGGACATGTGGGCAGGGCTTACTGAGGAGGTGGAGCTTATCGGGGTGGGTTTTGGCAGCATGTTGGTCTTTAATGCAGGGGGGCGGAGCCTGTGGATAGAGGTGGGGACTAAGGGGCCAGGCCTTAGTGCCTGCCTAAATGAGGGGTAGGGGTGGGGTGTGGGGGTGGAGACGTTGTTTAATGGGCAGGCCTTGCTGGTCCTGGGTGCTACCTGGAGGGATAGGGTGGGTGGGGCTTATGAGGCATGGTTTGGGAGGGAGGGGAGGGGCTTAGGGAGGGGCAGGGCTAGGGCAGCAGGTTTGAGGAGGGCTGGTTGTTTTGGGGGTTGGTCTGGGGCCCTTTACAGGGGTCCCAGGGCTGGTTGCTCTGGGGGCTTCATGGAGGGGTCTCCTCACTGGGGGCTGGGCTGCCAGTGGGTGGGGGTGTGAGGCTATTAGGGCTTACTGAGGAGGTGGAGCTTAGCGGGGTGGGTTTTGGCAGCATGTTGGTCTTTAATGCAGGGGGGCGGAGCCTGTGGATAGAGGTGGGGACTAAGGGGCCAGGCCTTAGTGCCTGCCTAAATGAGGGGTAGGGGTGGGGTGTGGGGGTGGAGACGTTGTTTAATGGGCAGGCCTTGCTGGTCCTGGGTGCTACCTGGAGGGATAGGGTGGGTGGGGCTTATGAGGCATGGTTTGGGAGGGAGGGGAGGGGCTTAGGGAGGGGCAGGGCTAGGGCAGCAGGTTTGAGGAGGGCTGGTTGTTTTGGGGGTTGGTCTGGGGCCCTTTACAGGGGTCCCAGGGCTGGTTGCTCTGGGGGCTTCATGGAGGGGTCTCCTCACTGGGGGCTGGGCTGCCAGTGGGTGGGGGTGTGAGGCTATTTTGGGGGTGCTGCCCCCCTAAACATCCCCCTGATCCCCACAGGGACCTGAATGAGATCAACCGGCGCCACATCACTGAGTCGGTGACATCCATCCGCCGTGTGCGTCACCCCCACGACACCCCTCGGACTCCAACCCCCCCTCGCAA